>NW_027195264.1:157500-215000 GCF_038502225.1 Cherax quadricarinatus
CCACACCTTCCTGGTATCACCAGACCATTTCTCACACAATATTGTGTCTGCAACAATTTACAACACACAATATTGTGTCTGCAACAATGCACAACACACCATGTTATACAATATTCTTAACAGTGTTCCTCAATCAACATTTTCCTTATCCAACATTAATCAATCAACATTCATAACATTATCAAGAGTACTTTCAATTTCGCACTTTTTTGTCGGGAATTTTTGAGGCCCGACAATGTTTTCTGAGGATAAATACGATTCACATTTTCCACTGGAGTCATAAAATTCCTGAATGGAATGCTGCAACACCACACCCGGAGTGCTGCAACACCACACCCAGAGTGCTGCAACACCTCACAACTGGAAAAAAAAAACAATTTTTTAATTAGAACATGCAAACCTAAATATTTCTAAAATCAATTACAGTAATATATTTCAACCCAGGTAAACAATTTTATTAAATTGAGGCATAGATTTTTTTTTTTTTTTAACAAGTCGGCCATCTCCCACCGAGGCAGAGTGACCCAACAAGAAAGAAAATCCCCAAAAAGAAAATACTTTCATCATCATTCAACACTTTCACTTCACTCTCACATAATCACTGTTTTTGCAGAGGTGCTCAGAAATACAACAGTTTAGAAAAATACACAACATATCCCTCCAAACTGCCAATATCCCAAACCCCTCCTTTAAAGTGCAGGCATTGTACTTCCCATTTCCAGGACTCAAGTCTGGCTATATAAAATAACCGGTTTCCCTGAATCCCTTCACTAAATATTACCCTGCTCACACTCCAACAGATCGTTAGGTCCCAAATACCATTCGTCTCCATTCACTCCTATCTAACACGCTCATGCACGCTTGCTGGAAGTCCAAGCCCCTCGCCCACAAAACCTCCTTTACCCCCTCCCTCCAACCTTTTTGATTTTATCCACGTCATTCACCGTCAAGTCTGACCTGGAGAAGAAAACCCATTCACCATCACTTGTTTGTTCCCATCACAGATGCTCCTCGCTCTACAATGGTTCAACTTACAATATTTTAACACTCAAATATGTGTTCCCGGGCTAGCAATGGTGAATATCTGTACAACATATCACTACATGTACTGTATCTGTACAACATATCACTACATGTACTGTATCTGTACAACATATCACTACATGTACTGTATCTGTACAACATATCACTACATGTACTGTATCTGTATCATCCTGGGGTAATCAAGTCATTGCACTGTAAAACTTTTTATTGTACTGTACATTTATTGATATGATAAACCTACATTCATTTATTTACTTTTTGATACTGGTATTTAGTTAGTTCCTAGGTAGTATACGGTTGGTACACAGCAACCGCACAGGGAGGTACTACCGTCCTGCCAAGTGAGTGTAAAACTGAAGCCTGTAATTGTTTTACATGATGGTAGGATTGCTAGTGTCTTTTTTCTGTCTCATAAACATGCAAGATTTCAGGTACGTCTTGCTACTTCTACTTACACTTAGGTCACACTACACATACATGTACAAGCATATATATACACACCTCTCTGGGTTTTCTATTTTCTTTCTAGTTCTTGTTCTTGTTTATTTCCTCTTATCTCCATGGGGAAGTGGAACAGAATTCTTCCTCCGTAAGACATGCGTGTTGTAAGAGGCGACTAAAATGCCAGGAGCAAGAGGCTAGTAACCCCTTCTCCTGTATATATTACTAAATGTAAAAGGAGAAACTCTCGTTTTTCCTTTTGGGCCACCCCGCCTCGGTGGGATATGGCCAGTGTGTTGAAAGAAAGAAGATATTTGTAATCGACTAAAGACATTATCAACTTACAATGGGTTGACTGGAATGCAACACCATTGTAACTCAAGGAACACCTATAATAAACCATGGGGTGGGGGGGAGATAAAAACCACAGGGGTCATATGGCCCCTGGTCAATGGAAGATCATCAGCTTTGATTCTGGAGGAAGCTTGGCTCCAATACCAAGGATCAAGAGCTGTCCACCAGCACCAGAAGTCCCCCTACCCTCGAGCAATCACACCTCCTCAGTCAGCCGACAGAGAACATTCCACTGGTTTCTTCAAAAAAATTATTATAAACACTAATAGGAGATGTTGATAAATTAGACACATGTGCAACTCTTGGGTATCTTTATTGAGGAAACGTTTCGCCACACAGTGGCTTCATCAGTCCATATGTAGGAGAAACTTGAAGAACAGGAGGAGAATGAGGTACTCAGTCCCTCAACCTTGAATCGATGTGTTCAGTCCATCAATCTTGAATAGAATACGGCATATCAGCGGAGAAGCAGCTTATAAACCGTATGGCAGGAGAGGTGCAGCAGTCATAGGTCGTGTCACATTTGTTCAATGTGGAGTTGCACATGTGTCTAATTTATCAACATGTCGGTTCTCTGAACCATTCATCTACAAATCTGTCAGACACTGCAACTTCTTGGGATCTTAATACAGTGGACCCCCGGTTAACGATTTTAATCCGTGCAAGAGGGCTCATCGTTATGCGAAATAATCGTTATGCGAATGAATTTTCCCCATAAGAAATAATGGAAATAAAATTAATCCGTGCAAGACGCCCAAAAGTATGAAAAAAATTTTTTTTTACCACATGAAATGTTAATTTTAATACACACAAACTGAAAAAGGCATGCACAATTACATGACACTTACTTTTATTGAAGATCTGGTGATGATTGATGGGATGGGAGGAGGGGAGAGCATTATCTTCTTACTGTTTAGAAGGGGAATCCCCTTCCATTAGGACTTGAGGTAGCAAGTCCTTTTCTGGGGTTACTTCCCTTCTTCTTTTAATGCCACTAGGACCAGCTTGAGAGTCACTGGACCTCTGTCGCACAACAAATCTGTCCATAGAGCTCTGTACCTCCCGTTCCTTCAAGACTTTCCTAAAATGGGCCATAACATTGTCATTGAAATAGTCACAAGCACGGCTTGCAACAGCTGTGTCAGGGTGATTTTCATCTATAAAGGTTTGCAGTTCAACCCACTCTGCACACATTTCCTTAATCTTTGAAGTAGGCACAATGGATTCCACAACTGGCATAGGCTTCTCAGGGTTAGCCCCAAACCCTTCAAAATCTTTCTTAATTTCCATACTAATTCTCACCCTTTTTACCACAGGGTTGGCACTAGAAGCTTTCTTGGGGCCCATGGTCACTTATTTTCCAGAAACAGCACCGAAAATACTGTAATAATACGAAATATTCCGAGTGTATGCTTGGATGTTACCGCGGAGGCTGGCTGGTAAACAATGGGACGGAGCGGCACATGTGAGGCTGGCTGAGGGCACATTGGACGCGTCTCGGACGAAAATCGGTATGCGGGTTTTTAATCGGTATGCGCGGCAAAAATTTTGCGATAAAAGTAATCGTTATGCGGAAAAATCGCTATGCGATGCCATCGTTATGCGGGGGTCCACTGTACTTAGGAATTCTTCGCTTGCCTAATTCTTGGGCACGACCTACTTCCACATTGAACAAATGTGACACGACCTATGACTGCTGCACCTCTCCTGCCATACGGTTTATAAGCTGCTTCTCCGCTGATATGCCGTATTCTATTCAAGATTGATGGACTGAACACATCGATTCAAGGTTGAGGGACTGATTACCTCATTCTCCTCCTGTTCTTCAAGTTTCTCCTACGTATGGACTGATGAAGCCACTGTGTGGCGAAACGTTTCCTCAATAAAGATACCCAAGAGTTGCACATGTGTCTAATTTATCAACATGTCGGTTCTCTGAACCATTCATCTACTAATAGGAGATAATTAAACATTGAATCTGAATAATATAGGAATACAGTTGAAAGCCTAAATAATAACAATAATAATAATAATAAAAATATAATATGATTAATAATAATAATGAGAAGGAGGAGGGAGGTATAATTTCTTGTAGGTGTGGGGGAGGTGCATGAGGCTGTGGGTAGAATGAAAGGGGGTAAAACAGCTGGTATTGATGGGATTAAGATAGAAATGTTAAATCAGGTGGAGATATAGTTTCTGAATGGTTGGTGCTTCTTTCTTTCTTTCTTTCAACACACCGGCCGTATCCCACCAAGGCGGGGTGGCCCAAAAGGAAAAACAAAAGTTTCTCCTTTTACATTTATTAATATATACAGGAGAAGGGGTTACTAGCCCCTTGCTCCTGGCATTTTAGTTGCCTCTTACAACACGCATGGCTTACGGAGGAAGAATTCTGTTCCACTTCCCCATGGAGGTAAGAGGAAATAAACAAGAACAAGAACTAGAAAGAAAATAGAAAAAAACCCAGAGAGGTGTGTATATATATGCTTGTACATGTACGTGTATTGTGACCTAAGTGTAAGTAGAAGTAGCAAGACGTACCTGAAATCTTGCATGTGTATGAGACAGAAAAAAAGACACCAGCAATCCTACTATCATGTAAAACAATTACAGGCTTCTGTTTTACATTCACTTGCCAGGACAGTAGTACCTCCCTGGGTGGTTGCTGTCTACCAACCTACTACCTATTGGTTGGTGCTTGTATATAATAAAAGTATGCAAGAGGGGAAGGTACCTAGGGATTGGCAGAGAGTATCCTGGAGAGGGTTATGGGGATCAACACACTTGTGGCCTGGTCACAGACCAGGCCTTGAGGTGGATTAGGGACTGTTCAATCAGGCTATTACTGCTGGCCGCATGTAGACCAACGTATGAACCACAGCCAGCCTGGTCAGGTACTGACTTTGTGTGTCTGTCCAGTGCATTCTTGAAGACAGCCAGGGGTCTATTGGTAATACCCCTTATGTATGCTTGAAGGCAGATGAATAGTCTTGGGCCCCTGACATTTATTGTATTGTCTCTGAGTATACTCGTGACACTTCTGCTTTTCATTAGGGGGATGTTGCACTGCCTGCCAAGTGTTTTGCTTTCGTAGAAAGTGACTTTCGTGTGCAAATTTGGGACTAGACCCTCTAGGATTTCCCAAGTAAATAGTATAATCATGTGCCTATCTCACCTGTATTCCAGGGAAAACAAATCAAGGGAATTGCATGCACAGCTCCTTTTTATAAAGGCAAAGGGGACAAAGGAGAGTGTAAGAAGTAAAAGGGAAGAAGTCTGTTGAGTATACCAGGTAAAGTGCATGGCAGCATTATTATTATTAAAAGAATTAACCCTTTGACTGTCGCAACCCCCAATCCTGAGGTGTCTCCTGGTGTCGCAAAATTTAAAAAAAAAATTATTTTTTCTTATGAAATGATAGAGAATCTTTTCCCGATTGTAATGACACCAAAAAAACGAAAATTGATGGAAAACTGACGGAATTATGCTCTCGCGAAGTTAGCGACCTTGGCACTGTTTACAAATCGGCGATTTCGCCCACTTTGAGCCCTATTTTCGGCTAATTCCATTGTTCCAGTCGCCCAAACTCATAGCTATTTCTTTAGAACTCCATTTTGTCTATTGATTGAGTACAAGAAACTGCCCATTTACCGATTTCAACTACCTAATAATGTGGTCAGAAATTTGCAATTTGGCCAATTTCACGAAAACTAAAAAATATTTCAAAATAAGGTTCAGAATGAACAATGCAGACATTCCTGGCTCTAAAATAACATTTTCATTGCTCATCAGTCATGTCTCCAGGCCCCTCTGATATTACTCATGCTTTCTATTTTGAATTTTTATTCAAACAAAAAATAGAAGACTTACTATTATGCAGACTACTGCAATACTGTAATAATTGTATAAATAACATCAACCCATTCATGACTGCATATTAGAATGGCTAGTTGGACATTTATTGGACAATGGCATCATTTGTTTACTTTTGAACATTGGCAAAAATCAAACATTTCCCCTACTTTGAGCTCCATTTCTAGGTTCTTTTTATAGTAAAATCAATCAAAATCACCTCTATTTCTATAATATGTTTTCCATTCTATCAAATGAGACCAAGAAAACCAGAATACAACCATAAATACTATACGAAAATAGACCACAAAGTCGGCATTTTAATTAAAAAAATCGGTCAGTTTTTTTTTTCTCATTATGTAAAGTAAAAGGACACAAGTGCAACTAATGTGACATTTATTGTGGCAACGTTTCGCTCTCCAGGAGCTTGATAAAGCTCCTGGAGAGTGAAATGTTGCCACAATAAATGTCACATTAGTTGCACTTGTGTCCTTTTACTTTACATATTGTCGGTAATTCTACCAACTTTATTACAACCATTTCTCATTATGCACTGCGTGCTCCAGGATTTTTTTTATATGGTGCACACTGATCACACAGACCCATTCTCTCACATGTGGGCCTACCAGCTTTCTCCTGCTTGATTTGAAGCCGCTAGAATTTATGAGTATATATACGTCAAACACGGTACCTCGTAAGACGTATATATACGGCCGCGACAGTCAAAGGGTTAAGAATAAGTCAGAGAGCAGGAATCCAGGTGAACAAGGAGGCTTTAGGAAGGGTAGGAGGTGTGTAGACCAAGTGTTTACAGTGAAACAAATAGATAAGGGTAAAGAGGATTTTGTGGCATTTATGGATTTGGAAAAGGTATATGATAAACAGTAATTGTTAAGTATCAGTATTGACTGTAGTAACTGTTAAGTATCAATAGTGACTGTAGCAACTTACACTAGTAACTGTTAAGTATCAGTAGTGACTGGTTCACTTGCTGGTAGATGGTCGAATGAGTGATAATGACTGAGATGATGCTGAATCATTCGCTCTCTTCACAATCTGGAAAGTAAGATCATGTATTAGTAGGTAGTAGGTTGGTAGACAGCAACCACCCACAGAGGTTACGTAGTACTACCATCCTAGGGTAGTAGGTTGGTAAACAGCAACCACCCACAGAGGTACTACCATCCTGGGGTAGTAGGTTGGTAGACAGCAACCACCCACGGAGGTACTACCATCCTGGGGTAGAAGGTTGGTTGACAGAAACCACCCAGGGAGGTACTACCATCCTGTGGTACAGGTCCGCCATCACAAATCTAGCAATCAGTTATTCAGCGCTAATTTTGGCTAGCAAATTTCCAGGGTTTCCACACCAAACTGCTGGTACTGCTTGGTGGCGCTACTTGCTGCATAAGTCATTCCAATATCTTTTTCTCCATTAATTGTTATAACTTGCTCACTGATAGCCCTAGCCACGGTTCCAACGAATAAAGAAATGTTTCTTGTTGTGTAAAGCACATACTCAGAACATTGTCCATAAAAGATAAGGTGGCTTTGAAGCCACTCTCGGTCGCCATGAGCTCAGTCTCGTGATGCAGGGGAATATGCTTTATTATTACATTAATGTCAAAACTACGGCTTATTTACCTATCACAACTGATCTAATATGACATAATAAACAATATACACCTACCATCTGACTTACGACCGAGTTAGGTTCCGAGAAACCGGTCGTAAGTCGAAATGGTCGTAAGTCGAACTTTACTACTGAATATCAACAAAACATTTTTGTAATGACTTTATTTTATTGTTTTATTTTGGTATTTCATGTTTTACTTTACTTTTTATGTTGTTAGTACTGTATTTTATACTGTAAGGTTTAGGATAAACACTGTGTACAACACAAATACAGTGGACCCCCGCTTAACGATCACCTCCAAATGCGACCAATTATGTAAGTGTATTTATGTAAGTGCGTGTGTACGTGTATGTTTGGGGGTCTGAAATGGACTAATCTACTTCACAATATTCCTTATGGGAAAAAATTCGGTCAGTACTGGCACCTGAACATACTACTGGAATGAAAAAAGTTCGTTAACCGGGGGTCCACTGTAGTTGTTTATTTCCCAGAAATTTGGCATAAAAAACACGGTCGTAAGTCGAGTGGTCGTAAGTCGAGCAGGTCGTAAGTCGGATGGTAGGTGTAAATAACAAAAATGTTAAACGCTGTAAATACTTCAGAATGAATAATATTTGGCATAATACCGAGCGGATCAACAGAGGTATGAAGAGGATATGGGATACAAGTACAATCCACCTATTCATCTTTGAGGCTTATGTTAGAGAAAATGGAGTATAGCACAGGGCTATGATATACAGCGGAACCCCGAGTTTCGAACTTAATCTGTTCCAGGAGCTAGTTCCAAAGTCGAAACGTTCGAAAGTTGAAGCAATATTTCCGACAAGAAATAATGTAAATACAATTACATAATCAGCTCAAGAAACCCAGAAATATTCACAAAAAAATTAATTTTATAGAGATTACATTACAGTTTTATATACACACAACAAACATACAGTAATTTATAAATAAAAATTTAAATACACATATAAAATAACATTTTTACTTACCTTTATTGAAGATTGTTGATGGCATCTGGAAGATAGGGAGGAGTGAGAGAGGGCTTACTGTTTGGAAGGGGAATCCCCCTCCATAAAGACTTCAGGTATCAAAGCCTTCTCTGGGGTTACTTCCCTTCTCTGTCTTTTAATGCCACTAGGACCAGCTTGAGAGTCACTGGACCCCTGTCTCACAAAATAATTGTCCACAGTCCTCTGTTTCTGGTGCCTCTTAAGATTTCCCTAAAATGGGACATGGTTCTGTCACTGAACTTGTTGCAAAGATGGCTTGTTTCAGCTTGCTCAGGGTGGTACTTCTCCACAAACGTTTGCACATCATTCCACTTGGCACAAATCTCCTTAATCTGTGAAGAAGGCACCTCATCCACTCCCTCTTCCTCCTCCTCTGAAGCAAGTTCCTGAACTGTGGTCTGATACTGTTCCAGATGAAGCTCTTGCAGCTCTTCAGTGGTTAGCTCTTCCCTGTGGTCGTCCACCAACTCTTCCACATCCTCGCCACTCACCTCCAACCCCATGGACTTGCCCAATGCCACAATATCTTCCAAAACAGGCAGAGGGTCGGCAGGGTCAGGGTCAGCCTCAAACTCCTCAAAATCCTTTTAGACAACCCATTGTGGTCACAATTGTCTCCAAGCAGAGTTCAAAGTCCTGGAAGTCACTCCCTCCCAAGCTTTACCTACAAGGCTTATGAAGGTGTAGATACTGAATTGATTCCTCCAGAACTCTCTTAGAGTCAACTTAGTGTCTGTGGTCACTTCAAAGCACTTTTCAAACACTGCTTTTGTGTAGAGTTTTTTGAAGTTAGAAATGACCTGCTGGTCCATGGGCTGGAGGAGAGGAGTGGTGTTAGGAGGCAAGAACTTGACTGTGATGAAACTGTAGTCCCTAGACAGTAGGTTTACCAAGTTTGGAGGATGTGCAGGAGCACTGTTCAGTAAAAGGAGGCACTTTAGTGGCAAATTATTTTCCAGGAGGTATTTTCTCACATTGGGGCCAAACACTTCATGGACCCACTCTTCGAAAATTTGCCTCGTGACCCATGCCTTATTATTTGCTTTCCACAAGACACATAACTTGTTCTTAATGACATTATTTTTCTTAAACACTCTGGGATTTTCTGAGTGATACACTAGTAAAGGCTTCACTTTAGAATCCCCACTAGCATTAGCACAGAACATTCTCTGAACTGTGTTGAAGCTTTGCACATCACTGGGTGGACGTACCTGCACTCATTGTCAAAACGACACTTTCCTTCTCTCAACATGTTCACACATTTTCTGTTGTGTTTTTTTCCAGCAAGCTCTGCCATATAGGCACATACCTTCTGCATAGTATCTGCAAATGTTCTGACTGCCTATATTTACTGAGTCTGGCTCCTTCCCAAGTTCTGCCACCTGATCTGCATTATCTTTTCTTTCATCTAAGAATATTTCTTCTGGTTTTTCTGACATTACCTAAGTTCGGTACCTGGAGTTTACCTGGAGAGAGTTCCAGGGGTCAACGCCCCTATGGCCCGGTCTGTGACCAGGCCTCCTGGTGGATCAGAGCCTGATCAACCAGGCTGTTACTGCTGGCTGCACGCAAACCAACGTACGAGCCACAGCCCGGCTGGTCAGGAACCGACTTTAGGTGCTTGTCCAGTGCCAGCTTGAAGACTGCCAGGGGAGGCAGTTGAACAGTCTTGGGCCCCTGACACTTATTGTATGGTCTCTTAACGTGCTAGTGATACCCCTGCTTTTCATTGGGGGGATGTTGCATCGTCTGCCAAGTCTTTTGTTTTCGTAGTGAGTGATTTTCGTGTGCAAGTTCGGTACTAGTCCCTCTAGGATTTTCCAGGTGTATATAATCATGCATCTCTCCCGCCTGCGTTCCAGGGAATACAGGTTTAGGAACCTCAAGTGCTCCCAGTAATTGAGGTGTTTTATCTCCGTTATGCGTGCCGTGAAGGTTCTCTGTACATTTTCTAGGTCAGCAATTTCACCTGCCTTGAAAGGTGTTGCTAGTGTGCAGCAATATTCCAGCCTAGATAGAACAAGTGACCTGAAGAGTGTCATCATGGGCTTGGCCTCCCTAGTTTTGAAGGTTCTCATTATCCATCCTGTCATTTTTCTAGCAGATGTGATTGATACAATGTTATGGTCCTTGAAGGTAAGATCCTCCGACATGATCACTCCCAGGTCTTTGATGTTGGTGTTTTGCTCTATTTTGTGGCCAGAATTTGTTTTGTACTCTGATGAAGATTTAATTTCCTCGTGTTTACCATATCTGAGTAATTGAAATTTCTCATCGTTGAACTTCATATTGTTTTCTGCAGCCCACTGAAAGATTTGGTTGATGTCCGCCTGGAGCCTTGCAGTGTCTGCAATGGAAGACTGTCATGCAGATTCGGGTATCATCTGCAAAGGAAGACACGGTGCTGTGGCTGACATCCTTGTCTATGTCGGATATGAGGATGAGGAACAAGATGGGAGCGAGTACTGTGCCTTGTGGAACAGAGCTTTTCACCGTAGCTGCCTCGGACTTTACTCTGTTGACGACTACTCTCTGTGTTCTGTTAGTGAGGAAATTATAGATCCATCAACCGACTTTTCCTGTTATTCCTTTATTGCTATAGATTTCTCTTCCTCCCTTTCCTTTTTCTCAATGTCATGTACAGCTGACACCTGGATTAAGATGTCATTGGATTAAGTAATAATTGGATTAAGTAACATTTTTGCATCAAAATATTGGCTCAGTTAATGACACTGAACTTGGTAAAAGTCGTTCGTCCTGAATGTGTCCACATGCCATAAGCGGCCCGGACACTCCATGTACAGCCAGTGTGCCACTGTTTACCAGCCAGTGAGGACGATTCCACGGGTACATGCGATACATTTTGTATTATTCCTTCGTTTTTAGTGCTTGTAACTGCTAAATAAGCCACCTTGGGCCCAAATAAACCTTTTAGTGCCAGCCCTTTGGTAAAGAGGGTGAGAAACACTATAGAATTCAAGAAAAATTTTGTAGAAAGATACAAAAGTGGTGGTGGTAGAGGGTGGTAGTGATGGTGGTAGTGATGGTGGTAGTATGGGCCAACAGGTCTGCTGCAGTGTTCCTGCTTTCTTATGTACACCAGCCAGGGTACTTTCCCACACACCAACCAGGGTACTTCCCCCACACACCAGCCAAGGTACTCCCCCACACAGCAGCCAGGGTACTTCCCCACACACCAGCCAGGGTACTTCCCCACACACTAGCCAGGGTACTTCCCCACACACCAGCCAGGGTACTTCCCCACACACTAGCCAGGGTACTTCCCCACACACCAGCCAGGGTACTTTCCCACACACCAGCCAGGGTATTTCCCCACACACACGATTTGATTTGATTGGGACTTGCGTATGAGTGAATAGAATTATCAAAGCTTATTGCTTGGGAATTATTGAAAATTGGGTTGGGCAAATACGAATCTGTTAGAGGGATGGTTTGTGAAGGACCTGCCTAGTATGGGACTACAGGCCTGCTGCAGTGTTCCTGCTTTCTTATGTGCAAACATTTATGGATGAACATCACCCTGACACAGCTGTTGCAGGCCATGCTGGCAACATCTACAATGACAGTGTTGTGTTCCATTTTAGGGAAATCTTAAAGAGACGCCAGAAACGGAGCTCTCTGGACAGATATTTTGTGTGACAGGTGCGCAGTGACTCTCAAGCTGGTCCTAGTGGCATTAAAAAACAAAGAAGGGAAGTAACCCCAGAAAAGGACTTGTTACCTGAAGTCTTTATGGAAGGGGATTCCCCTTCCAAACAATAGTACACCTCCATCCTCTCCCCTCCTCCCGTCTCATCAATAAGTCTTCAATAAAGGTAAGTGTCATTTTAGTAATGTTTTACTCTGCATGTCTGATTGTTTTCTGTGTAGGGAAATGTATATTTCATGTAGAAAAATTATTTTGTTTAATACTTTTGGGAGTCTGGAACGGATTGATTGGATTTTCATTATTTCTTATGGGGAAAATTAATTTGGATTAAGTCAGATTCAGTATAAGACACTCTCTCTGGAATGGATTAATTATGTTATCCGGGGGTGCACTGTACCTACTTTTTTTTTTTTTGTCTTTTCCGACTTGCCTTGAATGACAGTCACCACCCTTATTTCCGCTCCTTGTTCCCTACCTTTTTTCCCCCACTCTTTACATATATCTGCTGTGGCATGCAAAGAGTACGTAACCTTTATTCGGCGCATGTACACACCCTCATTTACAGGCTATCTCCCCCAACCAGTGAACCAGGTGACTCAGAGTTGACGATGGGGCCCCGTCGTTCAACCAGTAACCAGGTTCCAGCCAATAAGATGGTTTTGGCAATCGCAGAGGTTATGTGGGTACCACTCTCCTGTCTGCCCTTGTCATTCCCATTCTAGAGCTGGTTGAAGCATGGTCTGCTCTCTAGTGGCTTCTATCCTGCCTTGCTTACCGTGGAGTGCACTAATACCTATCACTGTACATAGTGTATATAGTGTACATATTGCTGTTCTAAATTGGTGAAGGATAATATAAGTCAAAAGTTTTCTGCTGTGTTTATTTTGCTCCCTTTACACCCAGGATAACAGACCATTTGGACTCCTGGGATTAATTGGAATGGATTAATTGGATTTTCATTATTTCTTATGGGGAAAATTAATTTGGATTAAGTCAGATTCGATATAAGACACTCTCTCTGGAATGGATTAATTACATTATCCGGGGGTGCACTGTACCTACTTTTTCTTTTTTTTTTTTTTTTTGTCTTTTCCGACTTGCCTTGAATGACAGTCACCACCCTTATTTCCACTCCTTGTTCCCTACCTTTTTTCCCCCACTCTTTATACACATCTGCCAAGCTCCTTAGAAGCTTTCTTATGTTTTCTGGGTTTTTCACTTATCAGTACTTTCCTTATGCCTGACCAGCTTTCCAACTCACTGGGGCAAATCCAGCAACATCTTTCTTGTTTTAGGTCATTTCTGGTGGGTGAATAAAGCTTTGTACATGATATATGAAATGTAACACACAATTCACAATCAATGACCTTCAAGTTTTGTCCAAAAAAATCTTCCACATACACCATAGATCTTATTTCTGGCTGTCCTCACTTTACTCAGTCTTTTCTTTACAGTGTTGCTGCTGTTGGTGGGGTCTGGCCCCTGGTAGGGGTAGAGTGATAGTGGGTGGAGTGAATGGTGGGGGGGCATGGGTGGTGGTTGGAGTGCCTGTGTTGGGTGCTTTGTATCAGTTGTCTCCAAAGTGGTACAGTAGAATAAATAAAGACCAACACTTCATTCTCATGTAATTTTTAGAAGGAATGATGCTCTGACAAATTATTATTATTACAAATAATAATAATAATTTGTAATAATAATAAGTTATTATTATTATAATCATAATAAAAAAGAAATGCTAAACCCACAAGGGTTATGAATAGCTATAGAGTGAAGGCATACAAAAGGAATAAATTTCTAGTTAAGTTACTGGTGTTTGACTAGAGAAAACGTAATTCTTCTGACCCTCCCACCAACCTCTTGGTAAACAAATCTCAAATGTCAATTTTTATACTGTGGGTGTATCATGTATGTATGTTACCTGGAGTTTACCTGGAGAGAGTTCCGGGGGTCAACGCCCCCGCGGCCCAGTCTGTGACCAGGCCTCCTGTGGATCAGAGCCTGATCAACCAGGCTGTTACTGCTGGCTGTACGCAATCCAACGTATGAGCCACAGCCCGGCTGGTCAGGTACCGACTTTAGGTGCTTGTCCAGTGCCAGCTTGAAGACTGCCAGGGGTCCATTGGTAATCCCCCTTATGTATGCTGGGAGGCAGTTGAACAGTCTCGGGCCCCTGACACTTATTGTATGGTCTCTTAACGTGCTAGTGACACCCCTGCTTTTCATTGGGGGGATGTTGCATCGTCTGCCAAGTCTTTTGCTTTCGTTGTGAGTGATTTTCATGTGCAAGTTCAGTACTAGTCCCTCTAGGATTTTCCAGGTGTATTCTTCTTCTTTCAACAAACCGGCCGTATCCCACCGAGGCAGGGTGGTCCAAAAAGAAAAACAAAAGTTTCTCTTTTCAAATTTAGTAATTTATACAGGAGAAGGGGTTACTAGCCCTTTGCTCCTGGCATTTTAGTCGCCTCTTACAACACGCATGGCTTACGGAGGAAGAATTCTGTTCCACTTCCCCATGGAGATAAGATGAAATAAACAAGAACAAGAACTAGAAAGAAAATAGCAGAAAACCCAGAGGGGTGTGTATATATATGCTTGTACATGTATGTGTAGTGTGACCTAAGTGTAAGTAGAAGTAGCAAGACGTACCTGAAGTCTTGCATGTTTATGAGACAGAAAGAAGGACACCAGCAATCCTACCATCATGTAAAACAATTACAGGCTTTCGTTTTACACTCACTTGGCAGGACGGTAGTACCTCCCTGGGCGGTTGCTGTCTGCCAACCTACTACCTACATTTCCAGGTGTATATAATCATGTATATAATCATGTATCCCTCCCTGGAGGGAGGGGGTAAAGGAGGTTTTGTGTGCGAGGGGCTTGGACTTCCAGCAGGCATGCGTGAGCATGTTTGATAGGAGTGAATGGAGACAAATGGTTTTTAATACTTGACGTGCTGTTGGAGTGTGACCAAAGTAACATTTATGAAGGGGTTCAGGGAAACCGGCAGGCCGGACTTGAGTCCTGGAGATGGGAAGTACAGTGCCTGCACTCTGAAGGAGGGGTGTTAATGTTGCAGTTTAAAAACTGTAGTGTAAAGCACCCTTCTGGCAAGACAGTGATGGAGTGAATGATGGTGAAAGTTTTTCTTTTTCAGGCCACCCTGCCTTGGTGGGAATCGGCCAGTGTGATAATAAAAAAAAATACTCTCTCCCGCCTGCGTTCCAGGGAATACAGGTTCAGGAACTTTAAGCGCTCCCAGTAATTGAGGTGCTTTATCTCCGTTATGCGCGCTGTGAAGGTTCTCTGTACATTTTCTAGGTCAGCAATTTCACCTGCCTTGAAAGGTGCTGTTAGTGTGCAGCAATACTCCAGCCTAGATAGAACAAGCGACCTGAAGCGTGTCATCATGGGCTTGGCATCCCTAGTTTTGAAGGTTCTCATTATCCATCCTGTCATTTTTCTAGTAGCTGCAATTGATATAATGTTATGGTCCTTGAAGGTGAGATCCTCAGACATGATCACTCCCAGGTCTTTGATGTTTGTTTTTCGCTCTATGTAGCATGTTTATTATATAATTTTGAAAAAATATCATAGATGGATTAATGGAAATGTCTATATTAACATAATATATGACATTTAACGCGCCCAAGAGATTATTACATAGCAGTGAGTAGAAAGACTTAGTGATTTTAATGTGTACCTTCACGCCAGCACAGTGTGTAAGTATATTTAGGTACAGGTACACATACGTATAATTATCAGAGTATATATAAAATATGCAATAACTTTAACCCTTTGACTGTTTTCGACGTATAAATACGTCTTACGAGCCAATGTTTCTGACGTATATATACTCAATAATTCTAGCAGCTTCAAATCAAGTGGGAGAAAGCTGGTAGGCCCACATGTGAGAGAATGGGTCTGTGTGGTCAGTGTGCACCACATAAAAAAAATCCTGCAGCACACATTGCGTAATGAGAAAAAAAAAACTGATCGTTTTTTTGGAATAAAACGCCGACTTTGAGGTGTATTTTCGTATAGTATTTATCGTTGTATTCGCGTTTTCATGGTCTTAGGTGATAAAATGGAAAACATATTACAGAAATAGAGATGATTTTCATTACTTTTACGATGAGAACGACCTTGAAACTGAGCTCAAAGTAGCGGAAATGTTCGATTTTTACCAATGTTCAAGATTACATAAATCACACCACACGTCCAATACACGTCAACTGGGGAGTCTAATATTCTTTCACTAGTGCACTGATATTATTTATACCATTTTTACAATAATGCAGTCGTCTGCATAACAGTAAATTTTTTATTTTTTTGTATGAATAAAAAATCAAAATAGAAAGCAATAATAATATAAGAGGGGCCTAGAGATGTGACTAATGAACAGAGCATATGTTATTTTAGTGCCACGAATGTCTACCTTGTTTATTCTGGACCCTATTTTGAAATTGGCATCTTTTTTATTTTGCGTGAAATTGGCCAAATTGCCAATTTCTGACCACCATATTGGGTAGTCCAAATTAGTAAAAGGGAGGTTTCTTGTACTCAGCTGATAGATAAAATGGAGTTCTAAGGAAATAGCTATGAGTTTGGTCAACTGGAACAATGGAATTGGCTGAAAATTGGGCTCAAAGTCGGCGAAATCGCCGATACGCATATGTCGCCGAGACCGCTAACTTCGCGGGAGCATAATTCCACGAGTTTTCGACCAAATTTCGAACTTTTGGTGTCATTACCATCGGGAAAAGATTCTCTATCATTTCATAAGAAAAAATAATTTTTTTTTTTTCAAAAATTGAGCGACATAGAATGACAGTTTCAGAGAGGGGCCTGAAACAGTCAAAGGGTTAAAACACTTAAAATTTTGGAAAATTTCCAGACATAATAGAGATATGTGCACATGGAGAATGTAAACAAACCGGGTGGGGCACACCATATTTGAAAGACTGCTCGCAGTATAGCAAATTTTGGTCATAATTTGAAATTGCCATATTAGCAGAACGCCGTAAGGTGAAACACCATAAAGCGGAGCCCTACTGTACATAACACCCATATATTACACCATCTATTATACAATATCACTGGGGATTGATAACAAGATTGTTATAATCCACAGTTTAAGATCACTATGTCACTGCACAACAATATCCTTATCACTCGCTATATAACAATAGTACAACAGTTATTGGCCATCCAAGTCTAAGTGCTTTTGTAAGTGTATTTTTGGGGGTTTGAAATGGATTAATCTAATTTACGTTATTACTTATGGGAACAAATTTGTTCAGCATCGGCACTTGAACAGCCTTCTGGAATGATATAAGTTCATATCCCGAGGTACCACTGTATTTGGATATCTCTTTCTCCGACGCATTATAATTCATAACCAAACTTTTCCACTGTGTGGGTAAACAACCTGAAAGCTCTGCGTGGAAGCACGTAGGACAAGTTTCTACTGATTTCCCTTCTAACACTTATTAATCCTAAGTTTATCTTATTGTCTTGTGTTTTGGAACATGAGTAGTATTTTTATAAAGTTCTTGAAACTGTGTGCAAAGTCCTGATCTTACTGACTTCCTCTCATTGATCTACGTTCACTTTTAGTCACAACCAATTTGTTGTAGTAGTACCATAATCAGTAACTCGCTACTGGAATGTTGGTTGAGGCACGCCTCTCTGTACTTGACACTATAATCTATATTTTCTCTTCAGTGCTAACTGATATTTCCTTTACGTGGGTTTTGAAATACACTTTAGGGGTTTAACACGCATATTTTCCATGGTCTGTCCCCTCTGGGGCCGTCAGATAAAAGTAAATCTGACGGATCTCAAACACACGTGACTGCAGCACATTCAAGCTCACTTGCGTGTCATGATTTGTGATGATCTGTGATGACTTATTTTGACCTGTGATGATTTATGTTGACCTGTGATGACTTATGTTGACCTTCAGTTGTGTTACCAGTCAGAGCTTGACCAGAAGCCAGTACTGTTACACAAGTACCAACAACAACCAATGGTCTGAGGGACCAGTAACAACCAGTGGTCTGAGAGACCAGTAACAACAACCAGTGGTCTGAGGGACCAACAACAACAACCAGTAGGCTGAGGGACCAACAACAACAACCAGTGGTCTGAGGGACCAACAACAATAACAACCAATGGTCTGAGGGACCAACAACAATCAATGGTCTGAGGGACCAATAACAAGTAAGACTCACCTCAAAGTGGACTATAATGCCCCAGTGGTCTGAAGGGAAGCTCTGTGTGCCTGGGGCTTTCTCCAGACCCAGGAGACCAAAGTGTTGAGGCTTGACCAGCGGGGATTCAGCTGATCTCAGAAAGACTCGGTCGAACCTACACTTCGGTTTAAAACGACCAGGCATCTGTCAATAAAGTTAACAAATATAAACATGACTCTGTAATGAGACTATGGCTTGTTAATATACATATTGATGACCTTATTGATACTTCTAGACCTTAGTGATTCTTCTAACTGATGCTAAGTGACTTATTGATGCTAATAAGTGACCTTGATGCTTCTAGGTGACCTTATTGATATTTGTAGGTGACCTCACTGATGCTTCTAGGTGACCATATTAATGTTTCTAGATAATTAGGTAAGAGACATTACTAGGTAAAAGACCTACACACACACACACATACACACACACAGCAATCAGTGAAGAGGCGGGGCCAGGAGCTATGAATCGACCCCTGCAACCACAAATAGGTGAGTACAAATAGGTGAGTACACACCACAGACCCACACAAAAAGAGACCACAAACATACACACACACACAAAGACTGCAGAGCTACACACACACACACACACACACACACACACACACACACACACACACACACAGACCTACACACACACACACAGACCACACACCTACACACAGAGACCACAGACCTACACACAAAGAACACAGACCTACACGCACAGACCACAGACCTACACACAGACCACAGGCCTACACACAAAGAACACAGACCTACACACACAGACCATGGACATACACACACACAGACCACAGACCTACACACAGAGACCACACACCTACACACACACAGACCACACACCTACACACACACAGACCACACACCTACACACACACAGACCACACACCTACACACACAGACCACAGAACTACAGACCTACAAACACACACAGACCTACACAGACCACAGACCTACAAACACACACAGACCACAGACATACACAGACCACAGACCCACACACAGAGCACAACTGTGGTCTCACCTCCTTGTTGGTGTTACGTTCAGTATCCCAGGTCCACCTGCACTCTGGTCTGCGACCACAAGCCTCCCACAGGTCAAAGAAATTGCTTGGTGGGTGAACGCTGCTCATCTGTCAACAACACTTAGTTTACACACACATTATACAACAACAGTCTTTAGCAGAGAACTGGTCCAGTACCAGTTTACAGGAAATGTATATAAAAAGTGACTGTATATAGAGGAACTCTATAAGGCAACTGAATGTATGTAGAGAAGCTTTATAAGGTTGACTTATGTAAGTCAGTGTAGCAGCTGTGGTTAGTTTAGTGGAGGAAGCTGTTAGTGTGTCAACCCTTAAACTGTCCAAAGGTAGATCAACGTTTGGACAGTTTAAGGGTTAAAATAGAAATAGTCAATGGTAAGGATGACAGTAGCAACAGTATAAATGATCAAGATTGTGATAATGCTGACTTAGTGGTAAGAATGACAGCAGCAACAGTATAAATGATCAAGACTGTCATACTGCTGACTCACTGGTAAGAATGACAGCAGCAACAGTATAAATGATCAAGACTGTCATACTGCTGACTCACTGGTAAGAATGACAGCAGCAACAGTATAAATGATCAAGACTGTCATACTGCTGACTCACTGGTAAGAATGACAGCAGCAACAGTATAAATGATCAAGACTGTCATAATACTGACTCAGTGGTAAGAATGACAGCAGCAACAGTATAAATGATCAAGACTGTCATACTGCTGACTCAGTGGTAAGAATGACAGCAGCAACAGTATAAATGATCAAGACTGTCATAATGCTGACTCAAGAGTCACCTTCATTATTTAACTTGAGATAAATGTAATTACAACATAAACTGTGAAGAAGACATGAACAAGTGAGAGTCAAAAATATTCTTGAAATGTTTGATACCAACAAGTGTCAGAAACAAGTGTCAGAAACAAGTGTCAGAAACAAGTGTCAGAAACAAGTGTCAGAAACAAGTGTCAGAAACAAGTGTCAAAAACAAGTGTCAGAAACAAGTGTCAGAAACAAGTGTCAGAAACAAGTGTCAGAAACAAGTGTCAGAAACAAGTGTCAGAAACAAGTGTCAGAAACAAGTGTCAGAAACAAGTGTCAGAAACAAGTGTCAGAAACAAGTGTCAGAAACAAGTGTCAGAAACAAGTGTCAGAAACAAGTGTCAGAAACAAGTGTCAGAAACAAGTGTCAAAAACAAGTGTCAGAAACAAGTGTCAGAAACAAGTGTCAGAAACAAGTGTCAGAAACAAGTGTCAGAAACAAGTGTCAGAAACAAGTGTCAGAAACAAGTGTCAGAAACAAGTGTCAGAAACAAGTGTCAGAAACAAGTGTCAGAAACAAGTGTCAGAAACAAGTGTCAGAAACAAGTGTCAGAAACAAGTGTCAGAAACAAGTGTCAGAAACAAGTGTCAGAAACAAGTGTCAGAAACAAGTGTCAGAAACAAGTGTCAGAAACAAGTGTCAGAAACAAGTGTCAGAAACAAGTGTCAGAAACAAGTGTCAGAAACAAGTGTCAGAAACAAGTGTCAGAAACAAGTGTCAGAAACAAGTGTCAGAAACAAGTGTCAGAAACAAGTGTCAGAAACAAGTGTCAGAAACAAGTGTCAGAAACAAGTGTCAGAAACAAGTGTCAGAAACAAGTGTCAGAAACAAGTGTCAGAAACAAGTGTCAGAAACAAGTGTCAGAAACAAGTGTCAGAAACAAGTGTCAGAAACAAGTGTCAGAAACAAGTGTCAGAAACAAGTGTCAGAAACAAGTGTCAGAAACAAGTGTCAGAAACAAGTGTCAGAAACAAGTGTCAGAAACAAGTGTCAGAAACAAGTGTCAGAAACAAGTGTCAGAAACAAGTGTCAGAAACAAGTGTCAGAAACAAGTGTCAGAAACAAGTGTCAGAAACAAGTGTCAGAAACAAGTGTCAGAAACAAGTGTCAGAAACAAGTGTCAGAAACAAGTGTCAGAAACAAGTGTCAGAAACAAGTGTCAGAAACAAGTGTCAGAAACAAGTGTCAGAAACAAGTGTCAGAAACAAGTGTCAGAAACAAGTGTCAGAAACAAGTGTCAGAAACAAGTGTCAGAAACAAGTGTCAGAAACAAGTGTCAGAAACAAGTGTCAGAAACAAGTGTCAGAAACAAGTGTCAGAAACAAGTGTCAGAAACAAGTGTCAGAAACAAGTGTCAGAAACAAGTGTCAGAAACAAGTGTCAGAAACAAGTGTCAGAAACAAGTGTCAGAAACAAGTGTCAGAAACAAGGGAAGTGTCAGAAACAAGTGTCAGAAACAAGTGTCAGAAACAAGTGTCAGAAACAAGTGTCAGATACAAGTGTCAGAAACAAGTGTCAGAAACAAGTGTCAGAAACAAGTGTCAGAAACAAGTGTCAGAAACAAGTGTCAGAAACAAGTGTCAGAAACAAGTGTCAGAAACAAGTGTCAGAAACAAGTGTCAGAAACAAGGGAAGTGTCAGAAACAAGTGTCAGAAACAAGGGAAGTGTCAGAAACAAGGGAAGTGTCAGAAACAAGTGTCAGAAACAAGGGAAGTGTCAGAAACAAGTGTCAGAAACAAGGGAAGTGTCAGAAACAAGTGTCAGAAACAAGGGAAGTGTCAGAAACAAGGGAAGTGTCAGAAACAAGGGAAGTGTCAGAAACAAGGGAAGTGTCAGAAACAAGTGTCAGAAATAAGTGAAGTGTCAGAAACAAGTGAAGTGTCAAAAAGGGAAGTGTCAGAAACAAGTGAAGTGTCAGAAACAAGTGTCAGAAACAAGTGAAGTGTCAGAAACAAGTGAATTGTCAGAAACAAGGGAAGTGTCAGAAACAAGGAAAGTGTCAGAAACAAGGGAAGTGTCAGAAACAAGGAAAGTGTCAGAAACAAGGAAAGTGTCAGAAACAAGGGAAGTGCCAGAAACAAGGGAAGTGTCAGAAACAAGGGAAGTGTCAGAAACAAGGGAAGTGTCAGAAACAAGGGAAGTGTCAGAAACAAGGGAAGTGTCAGAAACAAGTGTCAGAAATAAGTGAAGTGTCAGAAACAAGTGAAGTGTCAAACAAGGGAAGTGTCAGAAACAAGTGAAGTGTCAGAAACAAGTGTCAGAAACAAGTGAAGTGTCAGAAACAAGTGAATTGTCAGAAACAAGGGAAGTGTCAGAAACAAGGAAAGTGTCAGAAACAAGGGAAGTGTCAGAAACAAGGAAAGTGTCAGAAACAAGGGAAGTGTCAGAAACAAGGGAAGTGTCAGAAACAAGGGAAGTGTCAGAAACAAGGGAAGTGTCAGAAACAAGGGAAGTGTCAGAAACAAGGGAAGTGTCAGAAACAAGGAAAGTGTCAGAAACAAGGGAAGTGTCAGAAACAAGGGAAGTGTCAGAAACAAGTGAAGTGTCAGAAACAAGGGAAGTGTCAGAAACAAGGGAAGTGTCAGAAACAAGGGAAGTGTCAGAAACAAGGGAAGTGTCAGAAACAAGGGAAGTGTCAGAAACAAGGGAAGTGTCAGAAACAAGGGAAGTGTCAGAAACAAGGGAAGTGTCAGAAACAAGGGAAGTGTCAGAAACAAGTGAAGTGTCAGAAACAAGGGAAGTGTCAGAAACAAGGGAAGTGTCAGAAACAAGGGAAGTGTCAGAAACAAGATGAAGGAATTAAGTCCAGCTGCACCTGCAACAAACATTGATGTTATTGTTAGTTCCAGCTGCACCTGCAACAAACATTGATGTTATTGTTAGTTCCAGCTGCACCTGCAACAAACATTGATGATATTGTTAGTTCCAGCTGCACCTGCAACAAACATTGATGTTATTGTTAGTTCCAGCTGCACCTGCAACAAACATTGATGTTATTGTTAGTTCCAGCTGCACCTGCAACAAACATTGATGTTATTGTTAGTTCCAGCTGCACCTGCAACAAACATTGATGATATTGTTAGTTCCAGCTGCACCTGCAACAAACATTGATGTTATTGTTAGTTCCAGCTGCACCTGCAACATTGATGTTATTGTTAGTTCCAGCTGCACCTGCAACAAACATTGATGTTATTGTTAGTTCCAGCTGCACCTGCAACAAACATTGATGATATTGTTAGGTAAGACACATATGCAACAGTTAGGTATCTTTATTTCGAAATGTTTCGCCTACACAGCAGGCTTCTTCAGTCGAGTACAGAAAAGTTGACAAAAGAGATGTGAAGACGATGTAATCAGTCCATCACCCTTGAAGTTTTGAGGTGGTCAGTCCCTCAGTCTGGAGAAGAGTATTGTTCCATAGCCTGAAACAATATGGAGTTGAAGTGACAGGATGGAGCCTATATACCGCCATGAGGTGAGATGTAGGCCACTAGTAGAGGTAGGAATGTTGTCGTTGGAAGGTCAGATCCCTCTCAAATCCAGCCATTCTCACTAGTAGAAGTTGTCCAAATTGTTTTCTGTTCTGTGCCAAGATACCCTTGTGTTGCAGTGTCTGACAGAGTGGATATTAAGATGGTATAAAATACCATCTTAATATTCACGTGATGACTGATTACATCGTCTTCACGTCTCTTCTATCAACTTTTCTGTACTCGACTGAAGAAGCCTACTGTGTAGGCGAAACGTTTCGAAATAAAGATACCTAACTGTTGCATATGTGTCTTACCTAACAACCTGTCGGTATTTTATATCATTTTAATATCCATTGATGATACTGTTAGCTCTAGCTGCACTTGCAACAAACATTGATGATACTGTTAGTTCCAGCTGCACCTGCAACAAACATTGATGATACTGTTAGTTCCAGCTGCACCTGCAACAAACATTGATGATATTGTTAGGTCCATCTGCACCTGCAACAAACATTGATGATATTGTTAGTTCCAGCTGCACCTGCAACAAACATTGATGATATTGTTAGTTCCAGCTGCACCTGCAACAAACATTGATGATACTGTTAGTTCCAGCTGCACCTGCAACAAACATTGATGATACTGTTAGTTCCAGCTGCACCTGCAACAAACATTGATGATACTGTTAGTTCCAGCTGCACCTGCAACAAACATTGATGATATTGTTAGGTCCATCTGCACCTGCAACAAACATTGATGTTATTGTTAGTTCCAGCTGCACCTGCAACAAACATTGATGATATTGTTAGGTCCATCTGCACCTGCAACAAACATTGATGATATTGTTAGTTCCAGCTGCACCTGCAACAAACATTGATGATATTGTTAGGTCCATCTGCACCTGCAACAAACATTGATGATACTGTTAGGTCCAGCTGCACCTGCAACAAACATTGATGATACTGTTAGTTCCAGCTGCACCTGCAACAAACATTGATGATATTGTTAGTTCCAGCTGCACCTGCAACAAACATTGATGATACTGTTAGTTCCAGCTGCACCTGCAACAAACATTGATGATATTGTTAGTTCCAGCTGCACCTGCAACAAACATTGATGATATTGTTAGTTCCAGCTGCACCTGCAACAAACATTGATGATACTGTTAGGTCCAGCTGCACCTGCAACAAACATTGATGATACTGTTAGTTCCAGCTGCACCTGCAACAAACATTGATGATATTGTTAGTTCCAGCTGCACCTGCAACAAACATTGATGATACTGTTAGGTCCAGCTGCACCTGCAACAAACATTGATGATACTGTTAGTTCCAGCTGCACCTGCAACAAACATTGATGATATTGTTAGTTCCAGCTGCACCTGCAACAAACATTGATGATACTGTTAGTTCCAGCTGCACCTGCAACAAACATTGATGATATTGTTAGTTCCAGCTGCACCTGCAACAAACATTGATGATACTGTTAGGTCCAGCTGCACCTGCAACAAACATTGATGATACTGTTAGGTCCAGCTGCACCTGCAACAAACATTGATGATACTGTTAGGTCCAGCTGCACCTGCAACAAACATTGATGATACTGTTAGGTCCAGCTGCACCTGCAACAAACATTGATGATACTGTTAGGTCCAGCTGCACCTGCAACAAACATTGATGATACTGTTAGGTCCAGCTGCACCTGCAACAAACATTGATGATACTGTTAGGTCCAGCTGCACCTGCAACAAACATTGATGTTACTGCAATAACTAGAACACGGTTTAATTTGAAATTGTAGCCAAACAGATTCTGTGACTAAACTATCTAATTTTCTACGTGTTTTTATGCAACAATTTATATTTCCTGGTATATATAAGACTATCCTTCATCCTTCCCTCTTCAAGCTGACACTCAGCCAAGTGCCACCTTCAAGCTGACACTCAGCCAAGTGCCACCTTCAAGCTGACACTCAGCCAAGTGCCACCTTCAAGCTGACACTCAGCCAAGTGCCACCTTCAAGCTGACACTCAGCCAAGTGCCACCTTCAAGCTGACACTCAACCAAGTGCCACCTTCAAGCTGACACTCAGCCAAGTGCCACCTTCAAGGTGACACTCAGCCAAGTGCCACCTTCAAGCTGACACTCAGCCAAGTGCCACCTTCAAGCTGACACTCAGCCAAGTGCCACCTTCAAGCTGACACTCAGCCAAGTGCCACCTTCAAGCTGACACTCAGCCAAGTGCCACCTTCAAGCTGACACTCAGCCAAGTGCCACCTTCAAGCTGACACTCAACCAAGTGCCACCTTCAAGCTGACACTCAGCCAAGTGCCACCTTCAAGGTGACACTCAGCCAAGTGCCACCTTCAAGCTGACACTCAGCCAAGTGCCACCTTCAAGCTGACACTCAGCCAAGTGCCACCTTCAAGCTGACACTCAGCCAAGTGCCACCTTCAAGGGTTTAACTTGTTCCATCTTGACAGATATAACGGGAAGGATGAGGGTTAATCTTACATATACAAGAAAATATAAACTGTTGCATAAAAACAGGTATAAAACTAAATAGTTTAGTCACAGAATTTGTGTGGCTAGAATTTCTAGAAAGACAAAAATTAGTTTTAGATATAATATACTGAGCCCCAAACTTAGAAAGGAATTATTATTATTATAATCAAGGGGGAAGCGCTAAACCCGTAGGATTATACAGCGCCTGTGGGGGGATGGAAGGTATTCAGGGAAATGTAGCATAGATCCAGTTCCCTAGATCAAGAACCCCACACCAGCATCAAGGAACCTTCCTTGAGGGGCGTAGAAAGGAAGACTGGGAGACTTCCTGGGGATAAAAGTGTCAGAGCTTCTAGACACAATAATGAAGTAATGGAAGGAGAATTTAACTTTAGCAAATTGAATGGACTTCTGTGACTGATAATCTGGAGTCCAGTGACTTCCAGGAAGTATTTCTGGACTGCTGTCTGAAACAGTGTGGAACAAAACTCACCAGAGGTAATAAACTGCTAGAACTGGTTTTGTCAAATAAAGAAACTCTGGTAAATAACCAAGAGATCATTGAACAACTTGGTGCAAGTAAACACAATTTTTTTTATCATTAATATTATCTGGCAGTAACAGAATAAGGATAATACTGTAAAAGTCCACGATATTCAGATTGTTGATAATAACAGACTTGGAGAACACCTGTCTAGTCTTGACTGGGGTAATTTAACTAGAACACCTGTCTAGTCTTGACTGGGGTAATTTAACTAGAACACCTGTCTAGTCTTGACTGGGGTAATTTAACTAGAACACCTGTCTAGTCTTGACTGGGGTAATTTAACTAGAACACCTGTCTAGTCTTGACTGGGGTAATTTAACTAGAACACCTGTCTAGTCTTGACTGGGGTAATTTAACTAGAACACCTGTCTAGTCTTGACTGGGGTAATTTAACTAGAACACCTGTCTAGTCTTGACTGGGGTAATCTAACTAGAACACCTGTCTAGTCTTGACTGGGGTAATCTAACTAGAACACCTGTCTAGTCTTGACTGGGGTAATCTAACTAGAGAACCTGTCTAGTCTTGACTGGGGTAATCTAACTAGAACACCTGTCTAGTCTTGACTGGGGTAATCTAACTAGAACACCTGTCTAGTCTTGACTGGGGTAATCTAACTAGAACACCTGTCTAGTCTTGACTGGGGTAATCTAACTAGAACACCTGTCTAGTCTTGACTGGGGTAATCTAACTAGAACACCTGTCTAGTCTTGACTGGGGTAATCTAACTAGAACACCTGTCTAGTCTTGACTAGGTCTAGTCTTGGCTGGGGTAATCTAACTAGATCACCTGTCTAGTCTTGACTGGGGTAATCTAACTAGAACACCTGTCTAGTCTTGACTGGGGTAAGCTAACTAGAACACCTGTCTAGTTGACTGGGGTAATCTAACTAGAACACCTGTCTAGTCTTGACTGGGGTAATCTAACTAGAACACCTGTCTAGTCTTGACTGGGGTAATCTAACTAGAACACCTGTCTAGTCTTGACTGGGGTAATCTAACTAGAACACCTGTCTAGTCTTGACTGGGGTAATCTAACTAGAACACCTGTCTAGTCTTGACTGGGGTAATCTAACTAGAACACCTGTCTAGTCTTGACTGGAGTAATCTAACTAGAACACCTGTCTAGTCTTGACTGGGGTAATCTAACTAGAACACCTGTCTAGTCTTGACTGGGGTAATCTAACTAGAACACCTGTCTAGTCTTGACTGGGGTAATCTAACTAGAACACCTGTCTAGTCTTGACTGGGGTAATCTGGGGTAATTACTAGAACACCTGTCTAGTCTTGACTGGGGTAATCTAACTAGAACACCTGTCTAGTCTTGACTGGGGTAATCTAACTAGAACACCCTAGTCTTGACTGGGGTAATCTAACTAGAACACCTGTCTAGTCTTGACTGGGGTCATGACTGGGGTAATCTAACTAGAACACCTGTCTAGTCTTGACTGGGGTAATCTAACTAGAACACCTGTCTAGTCTTGACTGGGGTAATCTAACTAGAACACCTGTCTAGTCTTGACTGGGGTAATCTAACTAGAACACCTGTCTAGTCTTGACTGGGGTAATCTAACTAGAACACCTGTCTAGTCTTGACTGGGGTAATCTAACTAGAACACCTGTCTAGTCTTGACTGGGGTAATCTAACTAGAACACCTGTCTAGTCTTGACTGGGGTAATCTAACTAGAACACCTGTCTAGTCTTGACTGGGGTAATCTAACTAGAACACCTGTCTAGTCTTGACTGGGGTAATCTAACTAGAACACCTGTCTAGTCTTGACTGGGGTAATCTAACTAGAACACCTGTCTAGTCTTGACTGGGGTAATCTAACTAGAACACCTGTCTAGTCTTGACTGGGGTAATCTAACTAGAACACCTGTCTAGTCTTGACTGGGGTAATCTAACTACACCTGTCTAGTCTTGACTGGGGTAATCTAACTAGAACACCTGTCTAGTCTTGACTGGGGTAATCTAACTAGAACACCTGTCTAGTCTTGACTGGGGTAATCTAACTAGAACACCTGTCTAGTCTTGACTGGGGTAATCTAACTAGAACACCTGTCTAGTCTTGACTGGGGTAATCTAACTAGAACACCTGTCTAGTCTTGACTGGGGTAATCTAACTAGAACACCTGTCTAGTCTTGACTGGGGTAATCTAACTAGAACACCTGTCTAGTCTTGACTGGGGTAATCTAACTAGAACACATGTTTAGTCTTGACTGGGGTAATCTAACTAGAACACCTGTCTAGTCTTGACTGGGGTAATCTAACTAGAACACCTGTCTAGTCTTGACTGGGGTAATCTAACTAGAACACCTGTCTAGTCTTGACTGGGGTAATCTAACTAGAACACCTGTCTAGTCTTGACTGGGGTAATCTAACTAGAACACCTGTCTAGTCTTGACTGGGGTAATCTAACTAGAACACCTGTCTAGTCTTGACTGGGGTAATCTAACTAGAACACCTGTCTAGTCTTGACTGGGGTAATCTAACTAGAACACCTGTCTAGTCTTGACTGGGGTAATCTAACTAGAACACCTGTCTAGTCTTGACTGGGGTAATCTAACTAGAACACCTGTCTAGTCTTGACTGGGGTAATCTAACTAGAACACCTGTCTAGTCTTGACTGGGGTAATCTAACTAGAACACCTGTCTAGTCTTGACTGGGGTAATCTAACTAGAACACCTGTCTAGTCTTGACTGGGGTAATCTAACTAGAACACCTGTCTAGTCTTGACTGGGGTAATCTAACTAGAACACCTGTCTAGTCTTGACTGGGGTAATCTAACTAGAACACCTGTCTAGTCTTGACTGGGGTAATCTAACTAGAACACCTGTCTAGTCTTGACTGGGGTAATCTAACTAGAACACCTGTCTAGTCTTGACTGGGGTAATCTAACTAGAACACCTGTCTAGTCTTGACTGGGGTAATCTAACTAGAACACCTGTCTAGTCTTGACTGGGGTAATCTAACTAGAACACCTGTCTAGTCTTGACTGGGGTAATCTAACTAGAACACCTGTCTAGTCTTGACTGGGGTACACCTGTCTAGTCTTGACTGGGGTAACTAGAACACCTGTCTAGTCTTGACTGGGGTAATCTAACTAGAACACCTGTCTAGTCTTGACTGGGGTAATCTAACTAGAACACCTGTCTAGTCTTGACTGGGGTAATCTAACTAGAACACCTGTCTAGTCTTGACTGGGGTAATCTAACTAGAACACCTGTCTAGTCTTGACTGGGGTAATCTAACTAGAACACCTGTCTAGTCTTGACTGGGGTAATCTAACTAGAACACCTGTCTAGTCTTGACTGGGGTAATCTAACTAGAACACCTGTCTAGTCTTGACTGGGGTAATCTAACTAGAACACCTGTCTAGTCTTGACTGGGGTAATCTAACTAGAACACCTGTCTAGTCTTGACTGGGGTAATCTAACTAGAACACCTGTCTAGTCTTGACTGGGGTAATCTAACTAGAACACCTGTCTAGTCTTGACTGGGGTAATCTAACTAGAACACCTGTCTAGTCTTGACTGGGGTAATCTAACTAGAACACCTGTCTAGTCTTGACTGGGGTAATCTAACTAGAACACCTGTCTAGTCTTGACTGGGGTAATCTAACTAGAACACCTGTCTAGTCTTGACTGGGGTAATCTAACTAGAACACCTGTCTAGTCTTGACTGGGGGGGTTACTAGAATCTAACTATCTAACTAGAACCTGTCTAGTCTTGACTGGGGTAATCTAACTAGAGCACCTGTCTAGTCTTGACTGGGGTAATCTAACTAGAACACCTGTCTAGTCGTGACTGGGGTCATCTAACTAGAACACTGTCTAGTCTTGAGTAATCTAACTAGAACACCTGTCTAGTCTTGGGGTAATCTAACTAGAACACCTGTCTAGTCTTGACTGGGGTAATCTAACTAGACCACCTGTCTAGTCTTGACTGGGGTAATCTAACTAGAACACCTGTCTAGTCTTGACTGGGGTAATCTAACTAGAACACCTGTCTAGTCTTGACTGCGGTAATCTTACTAGAACACCTGTCTAGTCTTGACTGGGGTAATCTAACTATAGCACCTGTCTAGTCTTGACTGGAGTAATCTAACTAGAACACCTGTCTAGTCTTGACTGGGGTAATCTAACTAGAACACCTGTGACTAGTCTTGAGTAACTAGAACACCTGTTTAGTCTTGACTGGGGTAATCTAACTAGAGCACCTGTCTAGTCTTGACTGGGGTAATCTAACTAGAACACCTGTCTAGTCTTGACTGGGGTAATCTAACTAGAACACCTGTCTAGTCTTGACTGGGGTAATCTAACTAGAACACATGTCTAGTCTAGTAATCTAACTAGAACACCTGTCTAGTCTTGGGGTAATCTAACTACAACACCTGTCTAGTCTTGACTGGGGTAATCTAACTAGAGCACGTGTCTAGTCTTGACTGGGGTAATCTAACTAGAACACCTGTCTACTAGTAATCTAACTAGAACACCTGTCTAGTCTTGACTGGGGTAATCTAACTAGAACACCTGTCTAGTCTTGACTGGGGTAATCTAACTAGAACACCTGTCTAGTCTTGACTGGGGTAATCTAACTAGAACACCTGTCTAGTCTTGACTGGGGTAATCTAACTAGAACACCTGTCTAGTCTTGACTGGGGTAATCTAACTAGAACACCTGTCTAGTCTTGACTGGGGTAATCTAACTAGAACACCTGTCTAGTCTTGACTGGGGTAATCTAACTAGAACACCTGTCTAGTCTTGACTGGGGTAATCTAACTAGAACACTGTCTGTCTAGTCTTGTCTACTGGGGTAATCTAACTAGAACACCTGTCTAGTCTTGACTGGGGTAATCTAACTAGAACACCTGTCTAGTCTTCTACTAGAACACCTGTCTAGTCTTGACTGGAGTAATCTAACTAGAACACCTGTCTAGTCTTGACTGGGGTAATCTAACTAGAACACCTGTCTAGTCTTGACTGGGGTAATCTAACTAGAACACCTGTCTAGTCTTGACTGGGGTAATCTAACTAGAACACCTGTCTAGTCTTGACTGGGGTAATCTAACTAAAGCACCTGTCAACTCTTGACTGGGGTAATCTAACTAGAGCACCTGTCTAGTCTTGACTGGGGTAATCTTACTAGAAACACCTGTCTAGTCTTGACTGGAGTAATCTTACTAGAACACCTGTCTAGTCTAATCTTACTAGAACACCTGTCTAGTCTTGACTGGGGTAATCTAACTAGAACACCTGTCTAGTCTTGACTGGGGTAATCTTACTACCTGTCTAGTCTTGACACTAACTGTCTAGTCTTGACTGGGGTAATCTTACTAGAACACCTGTCTAGTCTTGACTGGGGTAATCTTACTAGAACACCTGTCTAGTCTTGACTGGGGTAATCTTACTAGAACACCTGTCTAGTCTTGACTGGGGTAATCTAACTAGAACACCTGTCTAGTCTTGACTGGGGTTACTAGAACACCTGTCTAGTCTTGACTGGAGTAATCTTACTAGAACACCTGTCTAGTCTTGACTGGGGTAATCTTACTAGAACACCTGTCTAGTCTTGACTGGAGTAATCTTACTAGAACACCTGTCTAGTCTTGACTGGGGTAATCTTACTAGAACACCTGTCTAGTCTTGACTGGGGTAATCTAACTAGAACACCTGTCTAGTCTTGACTGGAGTAATCTAACTAGAACACCTGTCTAGTCTTGACTGGGGTAATCTTACTAGAACACCTGTCTAGTCTTGACTGGAGTAATCTAACTAGAACACCTGTCTAGTCTTGACTGGAGTAATCTAACTAGAACACCTGTCTAGTCTTGACTGGGGTAATCTTACTAGAACACCTGTCTAGTCTTGACTGGAGTAATCTTACTAGAACACCTGTCTAGTCTTGACTGGGGTAATCTTACTAGAACACCTGTCTAGTTACATCATAATGAAGGGGTCTGTGACTATGACTTTTTCTTCCTAATGTACAATGTCACAAGTGTATTATTTATCACCTAATTACAGTCTAGGTCAACTAGACTGTTACTACCAGCAGCTGGTAGCAGGTTTGACAGTCTAGGTCAACCAGACTGATACTACCAGCAGCTGGTAGTGGGTTAGACAGTCTAGGTCAACCAGACTGATACTACCAGCAGCTGGTAGTGGGTTAGACAGTCTAGGTCAACCAGACTGTTACTACCTGACAAACTGAACAAACACACGTACTTCCTTGTCGCGAATGTTTAAATCTCCTCCAAATATGACTGTAGAAGATGGTAAACACGACTTCATGTTAGTGAAGGCTAGCGTGAGTTGTTCAACACGTTCCTTGGAGTGTTCAGCTGTGCTCTCCAGGTGAGTGTTCAGTAAGTTCAGCTTAACATCTCCTATGTGTGCCTGTAAATACATAACTCTTATTAAACACCTGGGACAACACCTGCTGCTACTGTGTAGTAACTCAAGTGTTATTAAACACCTGAGACAACACCTGCTACTTTGTAGTAACACAACTGTTATTAAACACCTGAGACAACACCTGCTACTGTGTAGTAACTTACACAACTGTTATTAAACATCTGAGACAACATCTGCTACTTTGTAGTAAGAAAACTGTTATTAAACACCTGCTACTGTGTAGTAACACAAGTGTTAATAAACACCTGAGACAACAGCTGCTACTGTATAGCAACACAAGTATTAATAAATACCTGAGACAACACCTACTGCTGCTATGTAGTAACACAGGTGTTATTAAACACCTGAGACAACACCTGCTACTTTGTAGTAACACAACTGTTATTAAACACCTGAGACAACACCTGCTACTGTGTAGTAACTCAACTGTTATTAAACACCTGAGACAACACCTGCTACTTTGTAGTAACACAACTGTTATTAAACACCTGAGACAACACCTGCTACTGTGTAGTAACTCAACTGTTATACAACACCTGGTACTTTGTAGTAACACAACTGTTATTAAACACCTGAGACAACACCTGCTACTGTGTAGTAACTCAACTGTTATTAAACACCTGAGACAACACCTGGTACTTTGTAGTAACACAACTGTTATTAAACACCTGAGACAACACCTGGTACTTTGTAGTAACACAACTGTTATTAAACACCTGCTACTGTGTAGTAACACAAGTGTTAATAAACACCTGAGACAACACCTACTGCTGCTATGTAGTAACACAGGTGTTATTAAACACCTGAAACAACAGCTGCTACTGTATAGCAACACAAGTGTTAACAAACACCTGAGACAACACCTGTTGCTGCAGGTGTTGTATATGTTTTTTATTATGAGAATAATGATGCTCAGGTTTACACAGGAAGGAGATTGTTTAGTAAAAGTAGGCCTAAGGCCTATGCATGATGTCACCGTGACTGATGAACACATTGATGATGGTTGAAAGTTGATGACACAGTTGTTGTGGCAGACTGAAGTTGATGACACAGTTGTTGTGGCAGACTGAAGTTGATGACACAGTTGTTGTGGCAGACTGAAGTTGATGACACAGTTGTTGTGGCAGACTGAAGTTGATGACACAGTTGTTGTGGCAGACTGAAGTTGATGACACAGTTGTTGTGGCAGACTGAAGTTGATGACACAGTTGTTGTGGCAGACTGAAGTTGATGACACAGTTGTTGTGGCAGACTGAAGTTGATGACACAGTTGTTGTGGCAGACTGAAGTTGATGACACAGTTGTTGTGGCAGACTGAAGTTGATGACACAGTTGTTGCGGCAGACTGAAGTTGATGACACAGTTGTTGTGGCAGACTGAAGTTGATGACACAGTTGTTGTGGCAGACTGAAGTTGATGACACAGTTGTTGTGGCAGACTGAAGTTGATGACACAGTTGTTGTGGCAGACTGAAGTTGATGACACAGTTGTGGCAGACTGAAGTTGATGACACAGTTGTTGCGGCAGACTGAAGTTGATGACACAGTTGTTGTGGCAGACTGAAGTTGATGACACAGTTGTTGTGACAGACTGAAGTTGATGACACAGTTGTTGTGGCAGACTGAAGTTGATGACACAGTTGTTGTGGCAGACTGAAGTTGATGACACAGTTGTTGTGGCAGACTGAAGTTGATGACACAGTTGTTGTGGCAGACTGAAGTTGATGACACAGTTGTTGTGGCAGACTGAAGTTGATGACACAGTTGTTGTGGCAGACTGAAGTTGATGACACAGTTGTTGTGGCAGACTGAAGTTGATGACACAGTTGTTGTGGCAGACTGAAGTTGATGACACAGTTGTTGTGGCAGACTGAAGTTGATGACACAGTTGTTGTGGCAGACTGAAGTTGATGACACAGTTGTTGCGGCAGACTGAAGTTGATGACACAGTTGTTGTGGCAGACTGAAGTTGATGACACAGTTGTTGTGACAGACTGAAGTTGATGACACAGTTGTTGTGGCAGACTGAAGTTGATGACACAGTTGTTGTGGCAGACTGAAGTTGATGACACAGTTGTTGTGGCAGACTGAAGTTGATGACACAGTTGTTGTGGCAGACTGAAGTTGATGACACAGTTGTTGTGGCAGACTCTGAAGTTGATGACACAGTTGTTGTGGCAGACTCTGAAGTTGATGACACAGTTGTTGTAGCAGACTGAAGTTGATGACACAGTTGTTGTGGCAGACTGAAGTTGATGACACAGTTGTTGTGGCAGACTCTGAAGTTGATGACACAGTTGTTGTGGCAGACTCTGAAGTTGATGACACAGTTGTTGCGGCAGACTGAAGTTGATGACACAGTTGTTGTGGCAGACTGAAGTTGATGACACAGTTGTTGTGGCAGACTGAAGTTGATGACACAGTTGTTGTGGCAGACTGAAGTTGATGACACAGTTGTTGTGGCAGACTCTGAAGTTGATGACACAGTTGTTGTGGCAGACTCTGAAGTTGATGACACAGTTGTTGTGGCAGACTCTGAAGTTGATGACACAGTTGTTGTGGCAGACTCTGAAGTTGATGACACAGTTGTTGCGGCAGACTGAAGTTGATGACACAGTTGTTGTGGCAGACTGAAGTTGATGACACAGTTGTTGTGGCAGACTGAAGTTGATGACACAGTTGTTGTGGCAGACTGAAGTTGATGACACAGTTGTTGTGGCAGACTCTGAAGTTGATGACACAGTTGTTGTGGCAGACTCTGAAGTTGATGACACAGTTGTTGCGGCAGACTGAAGTTGATGACACAGTTGTTGTGGCAGACTGAAGTTGATGACACAGTTGTTGTGGCAGACTGAAGTTGATGACACAGTTGTTGTGGCAGACTGAAGTTGATGACACAGTTGTTGCGGCAGACTGAAGTTGATGAGGTTGATGGAGGGATGTTAGAAAAACCATAAGGAAGTTGACAGTGAACACTGGAAAGAACAAGTTGACAGTGAACACTGGAAAGAACAAGTTGACAGTGAACACTGGAAAGAACAAGTTGACAGTGAACACTGGAAAGAACAAGTTGACAGTGAACACTGGAAAGAACAAGTTGACAGTGAACACAGGAAAGAACAAGTTGACAGTGAACACTGGAAAGAACAAGTTGACAGTGAACACTGGAAAGAACAAGTTGACAGTGAACACAGGAAAGAACAAGTTGACAGTGAACACTGGAAAGAACAAGTTGACAGTGAACACTGGAAAGAACAAGTTGACAGTGAACACAGGAAAGAACAAGTTGACAGTGAACACTGGAAAGAACAAGTTGACAGTGAACACTGGAAAGAACAAGTTGACAGTGAACACTGGAAAGAACAAGTTGACAGTGAACACAGGAAAGAACAAGTTGACAGTGAACACTGGAAAGAACAAGTTGACAGTGAACACTGGAAAGAACAAGTTGACAGTGAACACTGGAAAGAACAAGTTGACAGTGAACACAGGAAAGAACAAGTTGACAGTGAACACTGGAAAGAACAAGTTGACAGTGAACACTGGAAAGAACAAGTTGACAGTGAACACTGGAAAGAACAAGTTGACAGTGAACACTGGAAAGAACAAGTTGACAGTGAACACAGGAAAGAACAAGTTGACAGTGAACACTGGAAAGAACAAGTTGACAGTGAACACTGGAAAGAACAAGTTGACAGTGAACACTGGAAAGAACAAGTTGACAGTGAACACTGGAAAGAACAAGTTGACAGTGAACACTGGAAAGAACAAGTTGACAGTGAACACTGGAAAGAACAAGTTGACAGTGAACACAGGAAAGAACAAGTTGACAGTGAACACTGGAAAGAACAAGTTGACAGTGAACACTGGAAAGAACAAGTTGACAGTGAACACTGGAAAGAACAAGTTGACAGTGAACACTGGAAAGAACAAGTTGACAGTGAACACTGGAAAGAACAAGTTGACAGTGAACACTGGAAAGAACAAGTTGACAGTGAACACTGGAAAGAACAAGTTGACAGTGAACACTGGAAAGAACAAGTTGACAGTGAACACTGGAAAGAACAAGTTGACAGTGAACACTGGAAAGAACAAGTTGACAGTGAACACTGGAAAGAACAAGTTGACAGTGAACACTGGAAAGAACAAGTTGACAGTGAACACTGGAAAGAACAAGTTGACAGTGAACACTGGAAAGAACAAGTTGACAGTGAACACAGGAAAGAACAAGTTGACAGTGAACACTGGAAAGAACAAGTTGACAGTGAACACTGGAAAGAACAAGTTGACAGTGAACACTGGAAAGAACAAGTTGACAGTGAACACAGGAAAGAACAAGTTGACAGTGAACACTGGAAAGAACAAGTTGACAGTGAACACTGGAAAGAACAAGTTGACAGTGAACACTGGAAAGAACAAGTTGACAGTGAACACTGGAAAGAACAAGTTGACAGTGAACACTGGAAAGAACAAGTTGACAGTGAACACTGGAAAGAACAAGTTGACAGTGAACACTGGAAAGAACAAGTTGACAGTGAACACTGGAAAGAACAAGTTGACAGTGAACACTGGAAAGAACAAGTTGACAGTGAACACTGGAAAGAACAAGTTGACAGTGAACACTGGAAAGAACAAGTTGACAGTGAACACTGGAAAGAACAAGTTGACAGTGAACACAGGAAAGAACAAGTTGACAGTGAACACTGGAAAGAACAAGTTGACAGTGAACACAGGAAAGAACAAGTTGACAGTGAACACTGGAAAGAACAAGTTGACAGTGAACACAGGAAAGAACAAGTTGACAGTGAACACTGGAAAGAACAAGTTGACAGTGAACACTGGAAAGAACAAGTTGACAGTGAACACTGGAAAGAACAAGTTGACAGTGAACACTGGAAAGAACAAGTTGACAGTGAACACTGGAAAGAACAAGTTGACAGTGAACACTGGAAAGAACAAGTTGACAGTGAACACTGGAAAGAACAAGTTGACAGTGAACACTGGAAAGAACAAGTTGACAGTGAACACTGGAAAGAACAAGTTGACAGTGAACACTGGAAAGAACAAGTTGACAGTGAACACTGGAAAGAACAAGTTGACAGTGAACACTGGAAAGAACAAGTTGACAGTGAACACAGGAAAGAACAAGTTGACAGTGAACACTGGAAAGAACAAGTTGACAGTGAACACAGGAAAGAACAAGTTGACAGTGAACACTGGAAAGAACAAGTTGACAGTGAACACTGGAAAGAACAAGTTGACAGTGAACACTGGAAAGAACAAGTTGACAGTGAACACTGGAAAGAACAAGTTGACAGTGAACACTGGAAAGAACAAGTTGACAGTGAACACTGGAAAGAACAAGTTGACAGTGAACACTGGAAAGAACAAGTTGACAGTGAACACTGGAAAGAACAAGTTGACAGTGAACACTGGAAAGAACAAGTTGACAGTGAACACTGGAAAGAACAAGTTGACAGTGAACACTGGAAAGAACAAGTTGACAGTGAACACTGGAAAGAACAAGTTGACAGTGAACACTGGAAAGAACAAGTTGACAGTGAACACTGGAAAGAACAAGTTGACAGTGAACACTGGAAAGAACAAGTTGACAGTGAACACTGGAAAGAACAAGTTGACAGTGAACACTGGAAAGAACAAGTTGACAGTGAACACTGGAAAGAACAAGTTGACAGTGAACACTGGAAAGAACAAGTTGACAGTGAACACTGGAAAGAACAAGTTGACAGTGAACACTGGAAAGAACAAGTTGACAGTGAACACTGGAAAGAACAAGTTGACAGTGAACACTGGAAAGAACAAGTTGACAGTGAACACTGGAAAGAACAAGTTGACAGTGAACACTGGAAAGAACAAGTTGACAGTGAACACTGGAAAGAACAAGTTGACAGTGAACACTGGAAAGAACAAGTTGACAGTGAACACTGGAAAGAACAAGTTGACAGTGAACACTGGAAAGAACAAGTTGACAGTGAACACTGGAAAGAACAAGTTGACAGTGAACACTGGAAAGAACAAGTTGACAGTGAACACTGGAAAGAACAAGTTGACAGTGAACACTGGAAAGAACAAGTTGACAGTGAACACTGGAAAGAACAAGTTGACAGTGAACACTGGAAAGAACAAGTTGACAGTGAACACTGGAAAGAACAAGTTGACAGTGAACACTGGAAAGAACAAGTTGACAGTGAACACTGGAAAGAACAAGTTGACAGTGAACACTGGAAAGAACAAGTTGACAGTGAACACTGGAAAGAACAAGTTGACAGTGAACACTGGAAAGAACAAGTTGACAGTGAACACTGGAAAGAACAAGTTGACAGTGAACACTGGAAAGAACAAGTTGACAGTGAACACTGGAAAGAACAAGTTGACAGTGAACACAGGAAAGAACAAGTTGACAGTGAACACTGGAAAGAACAAGTTGACAGTGAACACTGGAAAGAACAAGTTGACAGTGAACACAGGAAAGAACAAGTTGACAGTGAACACTGGAAAGAACAAGTTGACAGTGAACACAGGAAAGAACAAGTTGACAGTGAACACTGGAAAGAACAAGTTGACAGTGAACACAGGAAAGAACAAGTTGACAGTGAACACTGGAAAGAACAAGTTGACAGTGAACACTGGAAAGAACAAGTTGACAGTGAACACTGGAAAGAACAAGTTGACAGTGAACACTGGAAAGAACAAGTTGACAGTGAACACTGGAAAGAACAAGTTGACAGTGAACACTGGAAAGAACAAGTTGACAGTGAACACTGGAAAGAACAAGTTGACAGTGAACACTGGAAAGAACAAGTTGACAGTGAACACTGGAAAGAACAAGTTGACAGTGAACACTGGAAAGAACAAGTTGACAGTGAACACAGGAAAGAACAAGTTGACAGTGAACACTGGAAAGAACAAGTTGACAGTGAACACAGGAAAGAACAAGTTGACAGTGAACACTGGAAAGAACAAGTTGACAGTGAACACAGGAAAGAACAAGTTGACAGTGAACACTGGAAAGAACAAGTTGACAGTGAACACTGGAAAGAACAAGTTGACAGTGAACACTGGAAAGAACAAGTTGACAGTGAACACTGGAAAGAACAAGTTGACAGTGAACACTGGAAAGAACAAGTTGACAGTGAACACTGGAACACTGGAAAGAACAAGTTGACAGTGAACACTGGAAAGAACAAGTTGACAGTGAACACTGGAAAGAACAAGTTGACAGTGAACACTGGAAAGAACAAGTTGACAGTGAACACTGGAAAGAACAAGTTGACAGTGAACACTGGAAAGAACAAGTTGACAGTGAACACTGGAAAGAACAAGTTGACAGTGGAAAGAACAAGTTGACAGTGAACACTGGAAAGAACAAGTTGACAGTGAACACTGGAAAGAACAAGTTGACAGTGAACACTGGAAAGAACAAGTTGACAGTGAACACTGGAAAGAACAAGTTGACAGTGAACACTGGAAAGAACAAGTTGACAGTGAACACTGGAAAGAACAAGTTGACAGTGAACACTGGAAAGAACAAGTTGACAGTGAACACTGGAAAGAACAAGTTGACAGTGAACACTGGAAAGAACAAGTTGACAGTGAACACTGGAAAGAACAAGTTGACAGTGAACACTGGAAAGAACAAGTTGACAGTGAACACTGGAAAGAACAAGTTGACAGTGAACACTGGAAAGAACAAGTTGACAGTGAACACTGGAAAGAACAAGTTGACAGTGAACACTGGAAAGAACAAGTTGACAGTGAACACAGGAAAGAACAAGTTGACAGTGAACACTGGAAAGAACAAGTTGACAGTGAACACTGGAAAGAACAAGTTGACAGTGAACACTGGAAAGAACAAGTTGACAGTGAACACTGGAAAGAACAAGTTGACAGTGAACACTGGAAAGAACAAGTTGACAGTGAACACTGGAAAGAACAAGTTGACAGTGAACACTGGAAAGAACAAGTTGACAGTGAACACTGGAAAGAACAAGTTGACAGTGAACACTGGAAAGAACAAGTTGACAGTGAACACTGGAAAGAACAAGTTGACAGTGAACACTGGAAAGAACAAGTTGACAGTGAACACTGGAAAGAACAAGTTGACAGTGAACACTGGAAAGAACAAGTTGACAGTGAACACAGGAAAGAACAAGTTGACAGTGAACACTGGAAAGAACAAGTTGACAGTGAACACTGGAAAGAACAAGTTGACAGTGAACACTGGAAAGAACAAGTTGACAGTGAACACTGGAAAGAACAAGTTGACAGTGAACACTGGAAAGAACAAGTTGACAGTGAACACTGGAAAGAACAAGTTGACAGTGAACACTGGAAAGAACAAGTTGACAGTGAACACTGGAAAGAACAAGTTGACAGTGAACACTGGAAAGAACAAGTTGACAGTGAACAACAAAAGATGTCGATAATAAAAGACAGAATAACAGACCTGAGGAAGGAGATGATGGTACAACAGTTATTATCCCAGACATCACTGATGGTACAACAGTTATTATCCCAGACATCACTGATGGTACAACAGTTATTATCCCAGACATCACTGATGGTACAACAGTTATTATCCCAGACATCACTGATGGTACAACAGTTATTATCCCAGACATCACTGATGGTACAACAGTTATTATCCCAGACATCACTGATGGTACAACAGTTATCCCAGACATCACTGATGGTACAACAGTTATTATCCCAGACATCACTGATGGTACAACAGTTATTATCCCAGACATTACTGATGGTACAACAGTTATTATCCCAGACATTACTGATGGTACAACAGTTATTATCCCAGACATTACTGATGGTACAACAGTTATTATCCCAGACATCACTGATGGTACAACAGTTATTATCCCAGACATCACTGATGGTGCAACAATTATCCCAGACATCACTGATGGTGCAACAATTATCCCAGACATCACTGATGGTACAACAGTTATTATCCCAGACATCACTGATGGTACAACAGTTATTATCCCAGACATCACTGATGGTACAACAGTTATTATCCCAGACATCACTGATGGTACAACAGTTATTATCCCAGACATCACTGATGGTACAACAGTTATTATCCCAGACATCACTGATGGTACAACAGTTATTATCCCAGACATCACTGATGGTACAACAGTTATTATCCCAGACATCACTGATGGTACAACAGTTATTATCCCAGACATCACTGATGGTACAACAGTTATTATCCCAGACATCACTGATGGTACAACAGTTATTATCCCAGACATCACTGATGGTACAACAGTTATTATCTCAGACATCACTGATGGTACAACAGACATTATACTAGAAATCCCTGATGGTACAACAGTTATTATCCCAGACATCACTGATGGTACAACAGATATTATCCCAGACATCACTGATGGTACAACAGTTATTATCCCAGACATCACTGATGGTACAACAGTTATTATCCCAGACATCACTGATGGTACAACAGTTATTATCCCAGACATCACTGATGGTACAACAGATATTATCCCAGACATCACTGATGGTACAACAGTTATTGAACATTAAAATGGTATAAAATACCGACAGGTTGTTAGGTAAGACACATATGCAACAGTTAGGTATCTTTATTATGAAACGTTTCGCCTACACAGTAGGCTTCTTCAGTCAAGTACAGAAAAGTTGATAGAAGCAGAAGATACTTGAAGACGATGTAATCAGTCCATCACCCTTAAAGTTTTGAGGTGGTCAGTCCCTCAGTCTGGAGAAGAGAGAAGTGAGAGCGGCTGGATTTGAGAGGGACCTGACCTGTCAACATCTGAGTTCTTACCTCTCCTAGTGGCCTACGTCTCACCTCTTGGCGCTATAAAAAGCTCCATCCTGTCACTTCATCTCCATATTGTTTCATACTATGGAACAATGCTCTTCTCCAGACTGAGGGACTGACCACCTCAAAACTTTAAGGGTGATGGACTGATTACATCGTCTTCAAGTATCTTCTGCTTCTATCAACTTTTCTGTACTCGACTGAAGAAGCCTACTGTGTAGGCGAAACGTTTCATAATAAAGATACCTAACTGTTGCATATGTGTCTCACCTAACACAACAGTTATTATCCCAGACATCACTGATGGTACAACAGTTATTATCCCAGACATCACTGATGGTACAACAGTTATTATCCCAGACATCACTGATGGTACAACAGTTATTATCCCAGACATCACTGATGGTACAACAGTTATTATCCCAGACATCAATGATGGTACAACAGTTATTATCCCAGACATCGCTGATGGTAAAACAGTTATTATCCCAGACATCACTGATAGTACAAGAGTTATTATCCCAGACATCACTGATGGTACAACAGTTATTATCCCAGACATCACTGATGGTACAACAGTTATTATCCCAGACATCACTGACGGTACAACAGTTATTATCCCAGACATCACTGACGGTACAACAGTTATTATCCCAGACATCACTGATGGTACAACAGTTATTATCCCAGACATCACTGATGGTACAACAGTTATTATGCCAGACATCACTGATGGTACAACAGTTATTATCCCAGACATCACTGATGGTACAACAGTTATTATTCCAGACATCACTGACGGTACAACAGTTATTATCCCAGACATCACTGACGGTACAACAGTTATTATCCCAGACATCACTGACGGTACAACAGCTATTATCCCAGACATTACTGATGGTACAACGGTTATTATCCCAGACATCACTGATGGTACAACAGTTATTATCACAGACATTACTGACAGTACAACAATTATCCCCGACATCACTGATGGTACAACAGTTATTATCCCAGACATCACTGATGGTACAACAGTTATTATCCCAGACATCAATGATGGTACAACAGATATTATCCCAGACATCACTGATGGTACAACAGTTATTATCACAGACATTACTGACGGTACAACAGTTATTATCCCAAACATCACTGATGGTACAACAGTTATTATCCCAGACATCACTGATGGTACAACAATTATCCCAGACATTACTGATGGTACAAGTTATTATCCCAGACATTACTGATGGTACAACAGTTATTATCCCAGACATCACTGATGGTACAACAATTATACCAGACATCACTGATGGCACAACAGTTATTATCCCAGACATCACTGATGGTACAACAGTTATTATCCCAGACATCACTGATGGTACAACAATTATCCCAGACATTACTGATGGTACAACAGTTATTATCCGACATTACTGATGGTACAACAGTTATTATCCCAGACATCACTGATGGTACAACAGTTCTTATCCCAGACATTACTGATGGTACAACAATTATCCCACACATTACTGATGGTACAACAGTTATTATCCCAGACATTACTGATGGTACAACAGTTATTATCCCAGACATCACTGATGGTACAACAGTTATAATCCCAGACATCACTGACGGTACAACAGTTATTATCCCAGACATCACTGATGGTACAAGTTATTATCCCAGACATCACTGATGCTACAACAGATATTATCCCAGACATCACTGATGCTGCAACAGTTATTATCCCAGACATCACTGACGGTACAACAGTTATTATCCCAGACATTACTGATGGCACAACAATTATCCCAGACATCACTGATGGTACAAGTTATTATCCCAGACATCACTGATGGTGCAACAGTAATTATGCCAGACATCACTGATGGTACAACAGTTATTATCCCAGACATCACTGACGGTACAACAGTTATCCCAGACATCACTGATGGTACAACAGTTATTATCCCAGACATCACTGATGGTACAACAGTTATTATCCCAGACATCACTGACGGTACAACAGTTATTATCCCAGACATCACTGATGGTGCAACAGTTATTATCCCAGACATTACTGATGGTACAACAGTTATTATCCCAGACATCACTGACGGTACAACAGTTATTATCCCAGACATCACTGATACTACAACAGTTATTATCCCAGACATCACTGATGGTACAACAGTTATTATCCCAGACATCACTGATGGTACAACAGTTATTATCCGAGACATCACTGATGGTACAACAGTTATTATCCCAGACATTACTGATGGTACAACAGTTATTATCCCAAACATCACTGATGGTACAACAATTATTATCCCAGACATTACTGATGGTACAACAATTATTATCCCAGTGATGTCTGGTAGACAGCAACCACCCAGGGAAGTACTACCGTCCTGCCAGATAACTGTGAAACAAAAACCTGTAACTGTTTTGCATGATGGTAGGATTGCTGGTTTCTTTTTCTGTCTCATAAACACGCTAAGATAACAGGGATATCTTGCTACTCCTACTTACACTTTGGTCACACTTCACAGACACGCACATGCATATATATATATACATACATCTAGGTTTTTCTCCTTTTTCTAAATAGCTCTTGTTCTTTTTTATTTCTTCTATTGTCCATGGGGAAGTGGAAAAGAATCTTTCCTCCGTAAGCCATGCGTGTCGTATGAGGCGACTAAAATGCCGGGAGCAATGGGCTAGTAACCCCTTCTCCTGTATACAATTACTAAAAAAGAGAAGAAGAAAAACTTTATAAAACTGGGTTGCTTAAATGTGCGTGGATGTAGTGCGGATGACAAGAAACAGATGATTGCTGATGTTATGAATGAAAAGAAGTTGGATGTCCTGGCCCTAAGCGAAACAAAGCTGAAGGGGGTAGGAGAGTTTCAGTGGGGGGAAATAAATGGGATTAAATCTGGAGTATCTGAGAGAGTTAGAGCAAAGGAAGGGGTAGCAGTAATGTTAAATGATCAGTTATGGAAGGAGAAAAGAGAATATGAATGTGTAAATTCAAGAATTATGTGGATTAAAGTAAAGGTTGGATGCGAGAAGTGGGTCATAATAAGCGTGTATGCACCTGGAGAAGAGAGGAATGCAGAGGAGAGAGAGAGATTTTGGGAGATGTTAAGTGAATGTATAGGAGCCTTTGAACCAAGTGAGAGAGTAATTGTGGTAGGGGACTTGAATGCTAAAGTAGGAGAAACTTTTAGAGAGGGTGTGGTAGGTAAGTTTGGGGTGCCAGGTGTAAATGATAATGGGAGCCCTTTGATTGAACTTTGTATAGAAAGGGGTTTAGTTATAGGTAATACATATTTTAAGAAAAAGAGGATAAATAAGTATACACGATATGATGTAGGGCGAAATGACAGTAGTTTGTTGGATTATGTATTGGTAGATAAAAGACTGTTGAGTAGACTTCAGGATGTACATGTTTATAGAGGGGCCACAGATATATCAGATCACTTTCTAGTTGTAGCTACACTGAGAGTAAAAGGTAGATGGGATACAAGGAGAATAGAAGCATCAGGGAAGAGAGAGGTGAAGGTTTATAAACTAAAAGAGGAGGCAGTTAGGGTAAGATATAAACAGCTATTGGAGGATAGATGGGCTAATGAGAGCATAGGCAATGGGGTCGAAGAGGTATGGGGTAGGTTTAAAAATGTAGTGTTAGAGTGTTCAGCAGAAGTTTGTGGTTACAGGAAAGTGGGTGCAGGAGGGAAGAGGAGCGATTGGTGGAATGATGATGTAAAGAGAGTAGTAAGGGAGAAAAAGTTAGCATATGAGAAGTTTTTACAAAGTAGAAGTGATGCAAGGAGGGAAGAGTATATGGAGAAAAAGAGAGAAGTTAAGAGAGTGGTGAAGCAATGTAAAAAGAGAGCAAATGAGAGAGTGGGTGAGATGTTATCAACAAATTTTGTTGAAAATAAGAAAAAGTTTTGGAGTGAGATTAACAAGTTAAGAAAGCCTAGAGAACAAATGGATTTGTCAGTTAAAAATAGGAGAGGAGAGTTATTAAATGGAGAGGTAGAGGTATTGGGAAGATGGAAGGAATATTTTGAGGAATTGTTAAATGTTGATGAAGATAGGGAAGCTGTGATTTCGTGTATAGGGCAAGGAGGAATAACATCTTGTAGGAGTGAGGAAGAGCCAGTTGTGAGTGTGGGGGAAGTTCGTGAGGCAGTAGGTAAAATGAAAGGGGGTAAGGCAGCCGGGATTGATGGGATAAAGATAGAAATGTTAAAAGCAGGTGGGGATATAGTTTTGGAGTGGTTGGTGCAATTATTTAATAAATGTATGGAAGAGGGTAAGGTACCTAGGGATTGGCAGAGAGCATGCATAGTTCCTTTGTATAAAGGCAAAGGGGATAAAAGAGAGTGCAAAAATTATAGGGGGATAAGTCTGTTGAGTGTACCTGGTAAAGTGTATGGTAGAGTTATAATTGAAAGAATTAAGAGTAAGACGGAGAATAGGATAGCAGATGAACAAGGAGGCTTTAGGAAAGGTAGGGGGTGTGTGGACCAGGTGTTTACAGTGAAACATATAAGTGAACAGTATTTAGATAAGGCTAAAGAGGTCTTTGTGGCATTTATGGATTTGAAAAAGGCGTATGACAGGGTGGATAGGGGGGCAATGTGGCAGATGTTGCAAGTGTATGGTGTAGGAGGTAGGTTACTGAAAGCAGTGAAGAGTTTTTACGAGGATAGTGAGGCTCAAGTTAGAGTATGTAGGAAAGAGGGAAATTTTTTCCCAGTAAAAGTAGGCCTTAGACAAGGATGTGTGATGTCACCGTGGTTGTTTAATATATTTATAGATGGGGTTGTAAGAGAAGTAAATGCGAGGGTCTTGGCAAGAGGCGTGGAGTTAAAAGATAAAGAATCACACACAAAGTGGGAGTTGTCACAGCTGCTCTTTGCCGATGACACTGTGCTCTTGGGAGATTCTGAAGAGAAGTTGCAGAGATTGGTGGATGAATTTGGTAGGGTGTGCAAAAGAAGAAAATTAAAGGTGAATACAGGAAAGAGTAAGGTTATGAGGATAACAAAAAGATTAGGTGATGAAAGATTGAATATCAGATTGGAGGGAGAGAGTATGGAGGAGGTGAACGTATTCAGATATTTGGGAGTGGACGTGTCAGCGGATGGGTCTATGAAAGATGAGGTGAATCATAGAATTGATGAGGGAAAAAGAGTGAGTGGTGCACTTAGGAGTCTGTGGAGACAAAGAACTTTGTCCTTGGAGGCAAAGAGGGGAATGTATGAGAGTATAGTTTTACCAACGCTCTTATATGGGTGTGAAGCGTGGGTGATGAATGTTGCAGCGAGGAGAAGGCTGGAGGCAGTGGAGATGTCATGTCTGAGGCCAATGTGTGGTGTGAATATAATGCAGAGAATTCGTAGTTTGGAAGTTAGGAGGAGGTGCGGGATTACCAAAACTGTTGTCCAGAGGGCTGAGGAAGGGTTGTTGAGGTGGTTCGGACATGTAGAGAGAATGGAGCGAAACAGAATGACTTCAAGAGTGTATCAGTCTGTAGTGGAAGGAAGGCGGGGTAGGGGTCGGCCTAGGAAGGGTTGGAGGGAGGGGGTAAAGGAGGTTTTGTGTGCGAGGGGCTTGGACTTCCAGCAGGCATGCGTGAGCGTGTTTGATAGGAGTGAATGGAGACAAATGGTTTTTAATACTTGACGTGCTGTTGGAGTGTGAGCAAAGTAACATTTATGAAGGGATTCAGGGAAACCGGCAGGCCGGACTTGAGTCCTGGAGATGGGAAGTACAGTGCCTGCACTCTGAAGGAGGGGTGTTAATGTTGCAGTTTAAAAACTGTAGTGTAAAGCACCCTTCTGGCAAGACAGTGATGGAGTGAATGATGGTGAAAGTTTTTCTTTTTCGGGCCACCCTGCCTTGGTGGGAATCGGCCAGTGTGATAATAAAAAAATAAAAAAATAACAACAATTATCCAAGACAACAAAGATGGTACAACAGTTATTATCCCAGACATCACTGATGGTACAACAGTTATTTTCCCAGACATCACTGATGGTACAACAGTTATTATCCCAGACATCACTGACGGTACAACAGTTATTATCCCAGACATTACTGATGGTACAACAATTATACCAGACATTACCGATGGTACAACAGTAATTATCCCAGACATCACTTATGGTACAACAGTTATTATCCCAGACATCACTGATGGTACAACAGTTATCCCAGACATCACTGATGGTAAAACAGATATTATCCCAGACATCACTGATGGTACAACAGTTATTACCCCATACATCACTGATGGTACAACAGTTATTATCTCAGACATCACTGATGGTACAACAGTTATTATCCCAGACATCACTGATGGTACAACAGTTATTATCCCAGACATCACTGATGGTACAACAGTTATTATCCCATACATCACTGATGGTACAACAGTTATTATCCCAGACATTACTAATGGTACAACAGTTATTATCCCAGACATCACTGATGGTACAACAGTTATTATGCCAGACATCACTGACGGTACAACAGTTATTATACCAGGCATTACTGATGGTACAACAGTAATTATCCCAGACATCACTGATGGTACAACAGTTATTATCCCAGACATCACTGATGGTACAACAGTTATCCCAGACATTACTGATGGTACAACAGTTATCCCATACATTACTGATGGTACAACAGTTATTATACCAGAAATTACTGATGGTACAACAGTTATTATCCCAAACATCACTGATGGTACAACAGTTATTATCCGAGACATTACTGATGGTACAACAGTTATCCCAGACATTACTGATGGTACAACAGTTATTATCATAGACATCACTGATGGTACAACAGTTATTATCCCAGACATCACTGATGGTACAACAGTTATTATCCCAGACATCACTGATGGTACAACAGTTATTATCCCAGACATCACTGATGGTACAACAGTGTTGACGTGTACTTGGCTCTGTGAAGACCTGTTTGCGCGCTCTCTAGAATTGAAGCAAGATGCCCTCCATCGAGCAACTTTACCAACAGCTTAAGGAAGAATTGAGGTTGGCGAATTTGGAAATTCGGCGATTGACCGAGGAGAACAAGAAGATTCGTAGTAGTCCTCCTGTTTTGAGTCCTCAGGTCAAGAAGGGAAACTGGTCAGTGGCTGGACAGCAGGGAAAGAAGTTGACGATCAAGAAGACGAATGGAAAGGTAGAAACGATGAAGAAGAAAGAGACTGCCGTGGAAACTGTTGTGGAAACATCCAATACATTCTCAGTGCTACCCGACGAATGTGAGTTGACTACTGGGAACGACACGACGAAAGACATTAAGGAAGGTAAGAATATTGTTGTTGTTGGGGATAGCCAAGTTAGGTATATGGATAGGGCGTTCTGCTTGAAGGACAGGAGTAGGAGACAGAGAGTTTGCTTTCCTGGGGCTGGGATGGAGGATATTGTTAGCCGTCTGGATGACATCATGAGAGGTAATGGGAGCAATCCTATTATCTGTCTCAGTGCTGGAGGCAACGATGTTGGCAGACGTAGGAGTGAGGACCTGATTAGCAGGTATAGGTCAGCAATAGAAATAATTAGAAGTAAGGGTGGGAACCCTCTCATATGTGGTATTTTGCCAAGGAGGGGAGTTGGAAGTGAATGGTTGTCCAGGGCAATTGGTGTCAATTGCTGGCTGGACAAATACTGTAAGGAAAATGCGGTAACATTCATTGACAACTGGGACCTCTTCTATGGCAGAAATGACATGAATGCTAGGGATGGGGTTCACTTATCTAGGTGTGGGGTGGGAGCACTGGCAACTGCAGTGGAGGGAGCAGTTAGGACTTTAAACTAGGAATAGTTAGTGGTATGGGTTTTGGCAGGAAAACAGTGAAGTCCCAGTGTAGTAATATTACGAGTTCTAGGGGAACTAGTAATAATAAGAACGAGATAGATATTGAAAAGCCAGGGACCTTGGGTGATAAAGACGGTAATAGGTTTAGTAGAAAAATAGAAATGAGCAGGAAGGGTAAAGAGAAAGGAGAGTCTTTCAATGTTTATTATGCTAATTGCCGTAGTGCTAGGAATAAGATGGACGAGTTGAGATTAGTTGCTAGTGTAGGTAACATTGATGTATTTGCCTTAACTGAGACGTGGTTTAATTCAAAAAGTCGGGACATGCCTGCGGAATGTCATATTCAGGGTTTTAAATTGTTCCAAGAAGATAGAAGTATTGGGAGGGGGGGTGGGGTGGCATTGTACGTCCGAGATCGCTTGAACTGTTGCATAAAAACGGGTATTAAGTCTGAAGTAACACATACAGAGTCTGTTTGGATAGAATTTTCAGAGGGGCATGAAAAACTGATTTTAGGAGTGATATACCATCCCCCTAACTTAGATAGGGACCAAGGGAAACTACTATGGGAGGAAATTGTTAAGGCCACAAGGCACGATAATGTAGTAATTCTAGGAGACTTTAACTTTAGTCATGTTGATTGGAATTTCTTGACTGGGAATTTAGAATCGTACGACTTCTTAGAAGTATTTCAGGATTGCTTTTTGAAGCAGTTTGTGACAGAACCTACAAGGGGAAATAACCTGCTTGACTTAGTTATGGCAAACAATGAATCCCTTGTTAATAATTTAGAAATTTCAGAGGAACTGGGTGCTAGCGACCACAAATCAATTACATTTAGCATTGAATGGAAGTACGATAGTAGCGATAACTCAGTAACAGTCCCAGATTTTCGCTTAGCAGATTACGATGGGCTTAAAGAACACTTATCATCTGTTGACTGGGGTAACGAAGAGAGCTATCAATATGACAGTTTTCTGAACACTATACATGCTGCTCAAAGAGCGTTTATCCCATATAAAGAAATTAGATCAAATAGAAATGACCCAAAATGGATGAATAATAGGCTCAAATATCTACTAGGGCATAAGAAAGGAATTTATAGGCGTATCAAAAGAGGTGAGGGTCATCTTATGAATCAGTATATTGACATTAAGAGGGACATTAAAAAGGGGATAAGAAAAGCTAAAAGGGACTATGAAATTAAAGTTGCTAGGGATTCTAAAACTAACCCAAAAAGTTTTTTCCAGGTCTATAGAACAAAAGTTAGAGATAAGATAGGTCCCCTTAAAAATAACTATGGGCACCTTACTGACAATGAGAATGAAATGTGCTTGATTTTAAATAATTATTTTCTCTCAGTTTTTACACAGGAAGACACTAACAATATTCCAGTAATTAATTTTTACAGTGGGCTAGAAGAAGATAAATTATGTAACATCACAGTCACTAGTGAGATGGTTGTGAGGCAGATAGACAGACTGAAGCAAAATAAGTCGCCGGGTCCTGATGAGGTTTTTTCAAGGGTTCTTAAGGAATGCAAAATGGAACTCTGTGAACCATTAACTAATATTTTTAATTTATCTCTTCAAACAGGTGTAGTGTCTGATATGTGGAAGATGGCTAATGTAACTCCTATTTTTAAAACAGGGGACAAGTCGTTACCGTCAAATTACCGCCCAATAAGCCTGACCTCAATTGTAGGCAAATTACTAGAGTCAATTATAGCTGAGATTATAAGAAGCCATCTCGATAAGCATAGCTTGATTAATGATACTCAGCATGGATTCACAAGAGGCCGGTCTTGTCTAACTAATTTATTAACTTTCTTCAGTAAAGCTTTTGAGGCTGTTGACCACAATAAAGAATTTGATATTATTTACTTAGATTTTAGTAAGGCTTTTGATAGAGTTCCGCACCATAGACTGTTAAAGAAAGTGGCAGCCCATGGCATTGGGGGAAAAGTGCTCTCGTGGATCGAGTCATGGCTCACTGACAGGAAGCAGAGAGTGTCCATAAATGGGGTTAAATCCGAGTGGGGATCTGTAACAAGTGGCGTTCCACAGGGATCAGTCTTGGGCCCGTTGTTGTTTATAATATATATCAATGATCTTGATGAGGGAATTACTAGTGATATGAGCAAATTCGCCGATGACACAAAGATAGGTAGGATAATTGATTCAAACGTAGATGTTAGGGAACTTCAGGAGGATTTAAACAAACTCTATTCTTGGTCAGAAAAGTGGCAGATGCAGTTCAATGTAGATAAGTGCAAGGTTCTGAAGCTTGGGAGTGCCCATAACCCTAGTACTTATAAATTAAATGATGTAGAACTTAGCCATACAGATTGCGAAAAGGACTTGGGGGTTATGGTGAGCAGCAACCTTAAACCAAGACAGCAATGCCTAAGCGTACGTAATAAGGCAAATAGATTACTGGGATTTATATCAAGAAGTGTAAGCAACAGAAGTCCAGAGGTCATACTGCAGCTTTATACATCATTAGTAAGGCCTCACCTTGATTATGCAGCTCAGTTCTGGTCTCCGTATTACAAAATGGACATAAATTCGTTAGAAAACATTCAGCGTAGGATGACTAAATTAATACATAGCATCAGAAATCTTCCTTATGAAGAAAGATTGAAGACTCTTAAGTTACATTCACTTGTTAGACGAAGAATGAGGGGAGACCTGATCGAAGTGTATAAGTGGAAGATAGGTATTAATAAAGGGGATATTAATAAGGTCTTGAGGATGTCTCTCCAAGAGAGAACCCGCAGTAATGGATTTAAATTAGATAAGTTTAGATTTAGAAAGGACATAGGAAAGTATTGGTTTGGAAATAGGGTAGTTGATGAGTGGAACAGTCTACCTAGTTGGGTTATTGAGGCTAGGACTTTGGGTAGTTTCAAATCTAGGTTGGATAAGTACATGAGTGGGAAGGGTTGGATTTGAGTGGGACTTTCACATCAGAGCTTATTTCTTGGGTAGCATTGAAAATTGGGTTGGGTAAATGTTTTGTTAGTGGGATGAATTGTAAAGGACCTGCCTAGTATGGGCCAGCAGGCCTCCTGCAGTGTTCCTCCTTTCTTATGTTCTTATGTTCTTATCCCAGACATCACTGATGGTACAACAGTTATTATCCCAGACATCACTGATGGTACAACAGTTATTATCCCAGACATCACTGATGGTACAACAGTTATCCCTGACATTACTGATGGTGCAACAGTTATTATCCCAGACATCACTGATAGTACAACAGTTATTATACCAGACATTACTGATGGTACAACAGTTATTATCCCATACATCACTGATGGTACAACAGTTATTATCCCAGACATCACTGATGGTACAACAGTTATTATCCCAGACATCACTGATGGTACAACAGTTATTGTCCCAGACATTACTGATGGTACAACAGCTATTATCCCAGACATTACTGATGGTACAACAGTTATTATCCCAGACATCACTGATGGTACAACAGATATTATCCCAGACATCACTGATGGTACAACAGTTATTACCCCGTACATCACTGATGGTATAAGTTATTATCCCAGACATCACTGATGGTACAACAGTTATTATCCCAGACATCACTGTTGGTACAACAGTTATCCCAGACATCACTGATGGTACAACAGTTATTATCCCAGACATTACTGATGGTACAACAGTTATTATCCCAGACATTACTGATGGTACAACAGTTATTATCCCAGACATCACTGATGGTACAACAGATATTATCCCAGACATCACTGATGGTACAACAGTTATTACCCTATACATCACTGATGGCACAACAGTTATTATCCCAGACATCACTGATGGTACAACAGTTAATATCCCAGACATCACTGATGGTACAACAGTTATTATCCCAGACATCACTGATGGTACAACAGTTATCATCCCAGACATCACTGATGGTACAACAGTTATTATCCCATACATCATTGATGGTACAACAGTTAATATCCCAGACATCACTGATGGTACAACAGTTATTATCCCAGACATCACTGATGGTACAACAGATATTATCCCAGACATCACTGATGGTACAACAGTTATTATCCCAGACATCACTGATGGTACAACAGTTATTATCCCAGACATCACTGATGGTACAACAGTTATTATCCCAGACATCACTGATGGTACAACAGTTATTATCCCAGACATCACTGATGGTACAACAGTTATTATCCCAGACATCAATGATGGTACAACAGTTATTATCCCAGACATCGCTGATGGTAAAACAGTTATTATCCCAGACATCACTGATGGTACAAGAGTTATTATCCCAGACATCACTGATGGTACAACAGTTATTATCCCAGACATCACTGATGGTACAACAGTTATTATCCCAGACATCACTGACGGTACAACAGTTATTATCCCAGACATCACTGACGGTACAACAGTTATTATCCCAGACATCACTGATGGTACAACAGTTATTATCCCAGACATCACTGATGGTACAACAGTTATTATGCCAGACATCACTGATGGTACAACAGTTATTATCCCAGACATCACTGATGGTACAACAGTTATTATTCCAGACATCACTGACGGTACAACAGTTATTATCCCAGACATCACTGACGGTACAACAGTTATTATCCCAGACATCACTGACGGTACAACAGTTATTATCCCAGACATCACTGACGGTACAACAGCTATTATCCCAGACATTACTGATGGTACAACGGTTATTATCCCAGACATCACTGATGGTACAACAGTTATTATCACAGACATTACTGACAGTACAACAATTATCCCCGACATCACTGATGGTACAACAGTTATTATCCCAGACATCACTGATGGTACAACAGTTATTATCCCAGACATCATTGATGGTACAACAGTTATTATCCCAGACATCACTGATGGTACAACAGTTATTATCACAGACATTACTGATGGTACAACAGTTATTATCCCAAACATCACTGATGGTACAACAGTTATTATCCCAGACATCACTGATGGTACAACAATTATCCCAGACATTACTGATGGTACAAGTTATTATCCCAGACATTACTGATGGTACAACAGTTATTATCCCAGACATCACTGATGGTACAACAATTATACCAGACATCACTGATGGCACAACAGTTATTATCCCAGACATCACTGATGGTACAACAGTTATTATCCCAGACATCACTGATGGTACAACAATTATCCAAGACATTACTGATGGTACAACAGTTATCCCAGACATTACTGATGGTACAACAGTTATTATCCCAGACATCACTGATGGTACAACAGTTATTATCCCAGACATTACTGATGGTACAACAATTATCCCACACATTACTGATGGTACAACAGTTATTATCCCAGACATTACTGATGGTACAACAGTTATAATCCCAGACATCACTGATGGTACAACAGTTATTATCGCAGATATCACTGATGGTACAACAGTTATTATCCCAGACATCACTGACGGTACAACAGTTATTATCCCAGACATCACTGATGGTACAAGTTATTATCCCAGACATCACTGATGGTACAACAGATATTATCCCAGACATCACTGATGCTGCAGCAGTTATTATCCCAGACATCACTGACGGTACAACAGTTATTATCCCAGACATTACTGATGGCACAACAATTATCCCAGACATCACTGATGGTACAAGTTATTATCCCAGACATCACTGATGGTGCAACAGTAATTATGCTAGACATCACTGATGGTACAACAGTTATTATCCCAGACATCACTGACGGTACAACAGTTATTATCCCAGACATCACTGATGGTACAACAGTTATTATCCCAGACATCACTGATGGTACAACAGTTATTATCCCAGACATCACTGACGGTACAACAGTTATTATCCCAGACATCACTGATGGTGCAACAGTTATTATCCCAGACATTACTGATGGTACAACAGTTATTATCCCAGACATCACTGACGGTACAACAGTTATTATCCCAGACATCACTGATAGTACAACAGTTATTATCCCAGACATCACTGATGGTACAACAGTTATTATCCCAGACATCACTGATGGTACAACAGTTATTATCCAAGACATCACTGATGGTACAACAGTTATTATCCCAGACATTACTGATGGTACAACAGTTATTATCCCAAACATCACTGATGGTACAACAATTATTATCCCAGACATTACTGATGGTACAACAATTATCCAAGACAACAAAGATGGTACAACAGTTATTATCCCAGACATCACTGATGGTACAACAGTTATTATCCCAGACATCACTGATGGTACAACAGTTATTATCCCAGACATCACTGACGGTACAACAGTTATTATCCCAGACATTACTGATGGTACAACAATTATACCAGACATTACCGATGGTACAACAGTAATTATCCCAGACATCACTTATGGTACAACAGTTATTATCCCAGACATCACTGATGGTACAACAGTTATCCCAGACATCACTGATGGTAAAACAGATATTATCCCAGACATCACTGATGGTACAACAGTTATTACCCCATACATCACTGATGGTACAACAGTTATTATCTCAGACATCACTGATGGTACAACAGTTATCATCCCAGACATCACTGATGGTACAACAGTTATTATCCCAGACATCACTGATGGTACAACAGTTATT
>NW_027195264.1:222500-244704 GCF_038502225.1 Cherax quadricarinatus
CCACCCACCCCTCTCTCTCTTGTCTTACTGCTGTCACCATGTCATAGAACTCCAGTAGGTTTGTGACACAGGATTTCCCGTCCCTGAAACCATGTTGGCTGCTGTTGATGAGATCGTTCCTTTCTAGGTGTTCCACCACTCTTCTCCTGATAATCTTCTCCATGATTTTGCATACTATACATGTCAGTGACACTGGTCTGTAGTTTAATGCTTCATGTCTGTCTCCTTTTTTAAAGATTGGGACTACATTTGCTGTCTTCCATGCGTGTGTGTGTGTGTATGTGTGTGTGTGTGCACTACTTACCTACACACACAACAAACATTAGTCACTAACCTACACATACAACAAACATTACAGTCACTAACCTCCACACACAATAAATTCCTGCCCATGACAGTGTTCTCGAAGGGTACAATATTGTGAGCATCAAAGTAGACGGTTGTACGTCGCAGTAGAGTAGCAGTGAAGTAATCTCTGGTGTCACCCACAACAAACACAAACTGTGGCAATAGGTTCTCTAAGTAGGTGAAGGTCTTAGGCACCAGTTCTTGTAGGAACACTATGTCTGCTCTCTCCCTGAAAGATGACTTAATGTAAGTAATCCTGAGGCCCAGGAGCTGTGACTCAACCCCCAGCAACTACCACAAATGCAATGGATGTTTCTACATCCATCATTAAAATCTACAAAGCATTACAAGATAAAATAAGTCACAATTTCAAAATATTTAAAATTATACCTCCGTTATAAACCGAATAAGTCAACTGTTAATTTAATCTGTATCATTCATAACACTTAAAATATCTTTGTAGAATTAAATGACTTATTTAATGACTTGTACCTGGAGTATACCTGGAGGGAGTTCTGGGGGGTCAACACCCCCATGGCTGGTCCATATTAACCAGGCTGCTGTGGTGTGGGGTTCCTTGAATAAGTGATATCGGTGGAATTAGTAGGTCTTGGTGCTCTGTCATAGTGTTTACTGAGAGATATTTCCAAGCCTGGAGCCACACCTCTGACCTCCACTCCTGCTAAGTCACGACTGACAGTACTGGCCAATCAGGCCAGCAGGATATGAAACACTGGGAAAGGGGTATCAAGATGTGACCCCTATACATGTACCCTCAACTGTCACTAATGACTGCAGGTGCCAAATGTCGATGTACAAAGTTGGTGTACATAGCTAATGACAGCTCAGTACATGCTACAGCATGGTGACCCTGTCTTGCATACATCATGGTGACCCTGTCTTGCATACATCATGGTGACCCTGTCATGCATACATCATGGTGACCCTGTCATGCATACATCATGGTGACCCTGTCATGCATACATCATGGTGACCCTATCATGCATACATCATGGTGACCCTGTCATGCATACATGATGGTGACCCTGTCATGCAGATAACTAATACAATACAGACAGAGTGGCAGACACAGTGAGCAATAGGCAGCAATTTCTATACAATGTAAAGAATTTTGTACAACAAGAACATATACTTCTAGGAAAGTATAATGAATCATAGTAAATAATGAATCATAGTGAATAATGAATCATAGTGAACAATGAATCATGGTGAATAATGAATCATAGTGAACAATGAATCATGGTGAATAATGAAACATGGTGGATCACTGAAAGAGGGAGATGGATTGATCACTATTCAGGTGTACAGGTTCTGAGGAAAATTATATACAAAACAAGTTACTAAACAGAGAAGACAGACTTGGTGCACACAAGATACTACTGTTAAAACTCACAACTCAGAGACAATGTGAATAATCAATGTACAAAAAAATAAATTTGATCCACAGTAAAAATCAAGACACAGATATACATGACAGTCAAGAAACGAGGTAGAAAGTACCGGGTCAGAAGGAGTGTTGAGGTCTGGTTCACCAGTCTGGGTACCACAAACTTTATGTGGTCTATATGTGACTCTTGGTACTAATTTGCTCAAGTTCTAGCATTACAGACATTCTGTTAAAATTTAGTTAACAGGACTCTAGACCTGACTTTAATTTTGGTTGACTTTACTCAAGCGTTTGTAACTTTGGTAAATTCTGCTGATGACTTCTGAAGTATTTCTCCAATTCTTCTAAACAAACTTTGAGCTAAACAGGTACAAGTCAATACAAAGTTATCTTCATTATAACTAAGTTTTGGAGTGAAGTACAGCAACTTATAGGGTAGACAATTTTTTTCTTTTATCACACTGCCCGATTCCCACCAAGGCAGGGTGGCCCGAAAAAGAAAAACTTTCATCATCATTCAATCCATCACTGTCTTGCCAGAAAGGTGTTTTACACTACAGTTATAAAACTGCAACATTAACACCCCTCCTTCAGAGTGCAGACACTGTACTTCCCATCTCCAGGACTCAAGTCCGGCCTGCCGGTTTTCCTGAATCCCTTCATAAATGTTACTTTGCTCACACTCCAACAGCACGTCAAGTATTAAAAACCATTTGTCTCCATTCACTCCTATCAAATACTGTACACTCATGCATGCTTGCTGGAAGTCCAAGCCCCTCGCACACAAAACCTCCTTTACCCCCTCCCTCCAACCCTTCTGAGGCTGCCCCCTACCCTGCCTTCCTTCCACTACAGATTTATACACTCTCGAAGTCATTCGGTTTTGTTCCATTCTCTCTACATGTCCGAACCACCTCAATAACCCCACCTTCTTCCAATTTCCAAACTACGAATTCTCTGCATTATATTCACACCACACATTGCCCTCATACATGACATTTCCACTGCCTCCAGCCTTCTCCTCGCTGCAACATTCATCACCCATGCTTCACACCCATACAAGAATGCTGGTACAACTATACTTTCATACATTTCCCTCTTTGCTTTCATAGGTAAGTTATTTGTCTCCACAGACTCCTAAGTGCACCACTCACCCTTTTCCCCTCATTAATTCAATGATTTACCTCATCTTTCATAGACCCATCTGCTGACACATCCACTCCTAAATATCTGAATACATTCACCTCCATACTCTCTCCCTCCAATCTGATATCCAATCTTTTGTCACCTAATCTTTTTATTATCCTCATCACCTTAGTCTTTCCTATATTCACTTTTAATTTTCTCCTTTTACATACCCTACCAAATTCATCCACCAACTTCTGCAACTTCTCTTCAGAATCTCCCAAAAGCACAGTGTCATCAGCAAAGAGCAACTGTGACAATCCCACTCTGTGTTTGATTCTTTATCTTTTAACCCCACACTTCTTGCCAAGACCCTAGGATTCACTTCTCTTACAACCCCAACTATAAATATATTGAACAACCACGGTGACATTACACATCCTTGTCTAAGACCTACTTTTACTGGGAAATAATCTCCCTCTCTCTCCTACATACTCTAACCTGAGCCTCACTATCCTCATAAAAACGCTTCACTGCTTTCAGTAACCTACCTCCTATACCATACACCTGCAACCTCTGCCACATTGCCCCCCTATCCACCCTGTCACTTGCCTTTTCCGAATCCATAAATGCCACAAAAACCTCTTGACCCATATCTAAATACTGTTCACCTATATGTTTCACTGTAAACACCTGGTCCACACATCCCCTACCTTTCCTAAAACCTCCTTGTTCATATGCTATACTATTCTCCATCTTACTCCTAATTCTTTCAATAATAACTCTACCATACACTTTACCAGGTATACTCAACAGACTTATCCCCCTATAATTTTGCACTCTCTTTTATCCCCTTTGCCTTCATACAAAGGAACTATGCATGCTCTCTGCCAATCCCTAGGTACCTTACCCTCTTCCATACATTTATTAAATAATTGCACCAACCACTCCAAAACTATATCCCCACCTGCTTTTAACATTACTATCTTTATCCCATCAATCTCGGCTGCCATACCCCCTTTCGTTTTACCTACTGCCTCACGAACTTCCCCCACACTCACAACTGGCTCTTCCTCACTCCTACAAGATGTTATTCCTCCTTGTTTTAAGCATGAAATCACAGCTTCCCTATCTTCATCAACATTTAACAATTCCTCAAAATATTCCCTCCATCTTCCCAATACCTCTAACTCTCCATTGAATAACTCTCCTCTCCTATTTTTAAATGTCAAATCCATTTGTTCTCTAGGTTTCCTCAACTTATTAATCTCACTCCAAAACTTTTTCTTATTTTCAACAAAATCTGTTGATAACATCTCACCCACTCTCTCATTTGCTCTCTTTTTACATTGCTTCACCACTCTCTTAACCTCTCTCTTTTTCTCCATATACTCTTCCCTCCTTGCATCACTTCTACTTTGTAAAAACCTCTCATATGCTAACTTTTTCTTTCTTACTGCTCTCTTTACATCATTCCACCAATCGCTCTTCTTCCCTCCCGCACCCACTCTCCTGTAACATTTATCCACACCATATAAGATATAATGTGGAGTGTGCTACTGTTGCAACCCCTGAATGGGTTGCAATGATTATTATGTATACAGTGGACCCCCGCATAACGATCACCTCCCAATGCGACCAATTATGTAAGTGTATTTATGTAAGTGCGTTTGTATGTGTATGTTTGGGGGTCTGAAATGGACTAATCTACTTCTCAATATTCCTTATGGGAACAAATTCGGTCAGTACTGGCACCTGAACATACTTCTGGAATGAAAAAATATCGTTAACCGGGGGTCCACTGTATATATAATTATTATCTTTTCATGTAATTTTATACTGCTTATATTTGCGATAATAGCTAAATCGTGAATATATCCTTCTGGCAAGACAGTGATGGAGTGAATGATGGTGAAAGTTTTTCTTTTTCGGGCCACCCTGCCTTGGAGGGAATCGGCCGGTGTGATAATAAAAAAATAAATATAATGTTATTTGACTTAGCTTCCTTTGGTTAGGTAGGATGTTACATATTATGTACTCAGTTCAAGTCTTGATTGTCTAACTACTATAATTATCGCTCTTTGCTCATTACTCTGCCGGCTCCTGTTTCTGAGCTGCAGCGACCCACAGAGCTATCACGTGATCAAGGGGAGGGGGGTCCTCACCTCGCCTGAAGTATTCAGTCTGGTCTAGACTCTCTTGGTGGTTGGACAGATTGTCTGTCTCATTATTCTTGTTAGTTCTGTAGAACTCTGTTCACAGAACATTGTATAGACTTGGTGATTTTCGACGTTGTACTGAGGTTGTGTGTCGCATAGACACTCTAAACAACTCAGGTCCTGAGCTGTAGCTTCTGACCTAACTTTTACTGGTATCTGTGTATTATCACAGTCGGGGATTTTCTTATGCCGAACTTAGGTTCAGTAGTATGGGGGTTTTGTGACTTTTGTGGAGGATCTGCTGATGGTCCCTACTTAGTGTCGTTATATTATCTCCTTGTTCCTGATTCTGTGTCACAGTTGCTTGTTGTATTGCTATTGGGCTTAGCATTCTTTTTATTGTTCAAGCAGACTGTTCTGACTGCCAGTTGGTCAAGAAGTTAGTTCATTTGAGGACTTTGTCAGTCACCTGTTTAAGTCTAGTCGAGTCGTGAGACATAGCGAACTACTTAGAGCACTTACACACATACACACTTACTTGTACATATTTGTAATATCTTATTAAAGGTTAATGTACCATACTGTACTTAAGAATTATAAATGTGATATGTGCTTTCAGCACAATAATATTGTACTCGAGAGAAGTGATATTATTTTGATTACTGTGATTAATTTAATTTAATTTAATTTGATAATATACCTCTCGACTTAATAAATTTATTAAATTTTAATTTCTCTAGTTAGTAGCCTACCAGTTGTAATCCTGAAGCACTATTGAATCATACTGAATTCTAATGGATAACTGGACAAGGATACTGACTACTTGTTACGAAAACCCAGTAACAGGCTGGATGCTAGAAGGGCAGTCCTTTCTAGTATTCACTGGAGATCTCTAAGCTTTTAGAATCACATTTTGTAACAGCTACACAGACAGTGTATACAGAATTGATGGCACAATGAACATCAGGTATAACCTCTTCCCATGTTTCACTGTTAGGATTAATTGTTGCTCACAAGGCTTCCAGTAATTTCTTATTTGTCTTTTCAGCTGAACCATTCCTGGCAGGATAGTCAAGTGTAATAGTTGATTTAGTGATCAGAAACAAAGTGCACAACTTTTCAAGAATCTCATTACAAAATTCACCTCCATTATCTGTTACGAGTAGGATGTTTGCAGATTATGTGCTAATTAAATGTCTTGGCTACTATCTTGATAGTTTTATCTGCTATGTGAACTAACTCACAGTATTGTATGAAATAGTCTACCATTACACACAGATGTTTGTTGCCCTGGAGGGGCATTGGAAAATTAGTTAATAAGTCAAGTGATACTCTTTTCCAAGGTTTCCTGGCAGTAGGATATACCTGACAGTAATTAGGGCCACCAACATTTCCCTAGTGTTGCATGCAAACAATGCATTTTTTTGACAGGCACTGAAATATCTCTTGACATATGAGGTCAAAAATACTTCAACCTGGCTTGTTGTACTAAACATTCATACCAGAATGTGCAACACCTGGTACATCATGAACAAGCTGCAAGGCTACATTCACTAGTGACTTCAAGATTACTAGCTTCAACTAGCATTTCACAGGTGGTATGTTGCACTGTCTACCAAGTCTTATGTCAGCTGGAAGATTCTCAAAAGTCCTCTACATAATAAGCAACTTTCCAGCTGCTATGTTAAATGTCTGCCAATTTTGTACAACTTGTAATGTGGAAATAAAAGAATTTGAATCATATGTACCTCAGCATCATACATACTTAGTATCATACATACCTCAGTATCATACTTACCTCAGCATCATACATACTTAGTATCATACATACCTCAGCATATGTACTCAACATCATACATATGCAGCATCACACGTATTCATCATACATACCTCAGCATCATACATACCTCAGTATCATACATACCTCAGCATCATACTTACCTCAGCATCATACATACCTCAGCATCATACATACCTCAGCATCATACATACCTCAGTATTATACATACCTCAGCATCATACATACCTCAGCATCATACATACCTCAGCATCATGCATACCTCAGCATCATACATACCTCAGCATCATACATACCTCAGCATCATGCATACTCAGCATCATACATACCTCAGCAACATACATACCTCAGTATCATACACATTCAGTATCATACATACCTCAGCATCATACATACTCAGTATCATACATACCTCAGCATCATACATACCTCAGCATCATACATACTCAGTATCATACATACCTCAGTATCATACATACTCAGCATCATACATACCTCAGTATCATACATACCTCAGCATCATACATACCTCAGCATCATACATACTCAGCATCATACATACCTCAGTATCATACATACTCAGTATCATACATACCTCAGCATCATACATACCTCAGTATCATACATACCTCAGTATCATACATACCTCAGTATCATACATACCTCAGTATCATACATACCTCAGTATCATACATACCTCAGTATCATACATACTCAGTATCATACATACCTCAGCATCATACATACCTCAGCAACATACATACCTCAGCATCATACATACTCAGTATCATACATACCTCAGCATCATACATACCTCAGCATCATACTTACCTCAGCATCATACATACTCAGCATCATACATACTCAGTATCATACATACCTCAGTATCATACACACCTCAGTATCATACACACCTCAGTATCATACATACCTCAGTATCATACATACCTCAGTATCATACATACCTCAGTATCATACATACCTCAGTATCATACATACCTCAGTATCATACATACCTCAGTATCATACATACCTCAATATCATACATACTCAGCATCATACATACCTCAGTATCATACATACCTCAGTATCATACATACCTCAGTATCATACATACTCAGTATCATACATACCTCAGTATCATACATACCTCAGTATCAAACATACCTCAGTATCATACATACTCAGCATCATACATACCTCAGTATCATACATACTCAGTATCATACATACCTCAGTATCATACATACCTCAGTATCATACATACCTCAGCATCATACATACTCAGTATCATACATACTCAGCATCATACATACCTCAGTATCATACATACTCAGTATCATACATACCTCAGTATCATACATACCTCAGTATCATACATACCTCAGTATCATACATACTCAGTATCATACATACCTCAGTATCATACATACTCAGTATCATACATACCTCAGTATCATACATACCTCAGTATCATACATACTCAGTATCATACATACCTCAGTATCATACATACCTCAGTATCATACATACTCAGTATCCTACATACCTCAGTATCATACATACTCAGTATCATACATACCTCAGTATCATACATACCTCAGTATCATACATACTCAGTATCATACATACCTCAGTATCATACATACCTCAGCATCATACATACCTCAGTATCATACATACCTCAGTATCATACATACTCAGTATCATACATACCTCAGTATCATACATACCTCAGCATCATACATACCTCAGTATCATACATACCTCGGTATCATACATACTCAGTATCATACATACCTCAGTATCATACATACCTCAGTATCATGCATACCTCAGCATCATACATACCTCAGTATCATACATACTCAGCATCATACATACCTCAGTATCATACATACCTCAGTATCATACATACTCAGTATCATACATACCTCAGTATCATACATACCTCAGCATCATACATACCTCAGTATCATACATACTCAGTATCATACATATCTCAGTATCATACATACCTCAGTATCATACATACCTCAGTATCATACATACCTCAGTATCATACATACCTCAGTATCATACATACCTCAGCATCATACATACCTCAGCATCATACATACCTCAGTATCATACATACTTCAGTATCATACATACCTCAGTATCATACATACCTCAGTATCATACATACCTCAGTATCATACATACTCAGTATCATACATACCTCAGTATCATACATAACTCAGTATCATACATACCTCAGTATCATACATACTCAGTATCATACATACCTCAGTATCATACATACCTCAGTATCATACATACTCAGCATCATACATACTCAGTATCATACATACCTCAGTATCATACATACCTCAGCATCATACATACCTCAGTATCATACATACCTCAGCATCATACATACCTCAGCATCATACATACCTCAGTATCATACATACTCAGTATCATACATACCTCAGTATCATACATACTCAGTATCATACATACCTCAGTATCATACATACTCAGTATCATACATACCTCAGTATCATACATACCTCAGTATCATACATACCTCAGTATCATACATACTCAGTATCATACATACCTCAGTATCATACATACCTCAGTATCATACATACTCAGCATCATACATACTCAGTATCATACATACCTCAGTATCATACATACCTCAGCATCATACATACCTCAGTATCATACATACCTCAGCATCATACATACCTCAGCATCATACATACCTCAGTATCATACATACTCAGTATCATACATACCTCAGCATCATACATACTCAGTATCATACATACCTCAGTATCATACATACTCAGTATCATACATACCTCAGTATCATACATACTCAGTATCATACATACCTCAGTATCATACATACTCAGTATCATACATACCTCAGTATCATACATACTCAGCATCATACATACCTCAGCATCATACATACCTCAGCATCATACATACCTCAGTATCATACATACCTCAGTATCATTCATACCTCAGTATCATACATACCTCAGTATCATACATACCTCAGCATCATACATACCTCAGCATCATACATACCTCAGTATCATACATACTCAGTATCATACATACCTCAGTATCATACATACTCAGTATCATACATACCTCAGTATCATACATACTCAGTATCATACATACCTCAGTATCATACATATTCAGTATCATACATACCTCAGTATCATACATACTCAGAATCATACATACCTCAGCATCATACATACCTCAGTATCATACATACCTCAGTATCATACATACCTCAGTATCATACCTCAGTATCATACATACCTTAGTATCATACATAGCATCATATGTACTCAGCATCATACATACCTCAGTATCATACATACCTCAGCATCATACATACTCAGCATCATACATACTCAGCATCATACATACTCAGCATCATACATACTCAGTATCATACATACCTCAGTATCATACATACCTCAGCATCATACATACCTCAGTATCATACATACCTCAGTATCATACCTCAGTATCATACATACCTCAGTATCATACCTCAGTATCATACATACCTCAGTATCATACATACCTCAGTATCATACATACTCAGCATCATACATACTCAGCATCATACATACTCAGCATCATACATACTCAGTATCATACATACCTCAGTATCATACATACCTCAGCATCATACATACTCAGTATCATACATACCTCAGCATCATACATACCTCAGCATCATACATACCTCAGTATCATACATACCTCAGTATCATTCATACCTCAGTATCATACATACCTCAGTATCATACATACCTCAGCATCATACATACCTCAGCATCATACATACCTCAGTATCATACATACTCAGTATCATACATACCTCAGTATCATACATACTCAGTATCATACATACCTCAGTATCATACATACTCAGTATCATACATACCTCAGTATCATACATATTCAGTATCATACATACCTCAGTATCATACATACTCAGCATCATACATACCTCAGCATCATACATACCTCAGCATCATACATACCTCAGCATCATACATACCTCAGTATCATACATACCTCAGTATCATACATACCTCAGTATCATACCTCAGTATCATACATACCTTAGTATCATACATAGCATCATATGTACTCAGCATCATACATACCTCAGTATCATACATACCTCAGCATCATACATACTCAGCATCATACATACTCAGCATCATACATACTCAGCATCATACATACTCAGTATCATACATACCTCAGTATCATACATACCTCAGCATCATACATACCTCAGTATCATACATACCTCAGTATCATACCTCAGTATCATACCTCAGTATCATACATACCTCAGTATCATACCTCAGTATCATACATACCTCAGTATCATACATACCTCAGTATCATACATACTCAGCATCATACATACTCAGCATCATACATACTCAGCATCATACATACTCAGTATCATACATACCTCAGTATCATACATACCTCAGCATCATACATACTCAGTATCATACATACCTCAGCATCATACATACCTCAGTATCATACATACCTCAGTATCATACATACCTCAGTATCATACATACCTCAGTATCATACATACCTCAGTATCATACATACCTCAGTATCATACATACCTCAGTATCATACATACCTCAGTATCATACATACCTCAGCATCATACATACCTCAGTATCATACATACCTCAGCATCATACATACTCAGTATCATACATACCTCAGCATCATACATACCTCAGTATCATACATACCTCAGTATCATACATACCTCAGTATCATACATACCTCAGTATCATACATACCTCAGTATCATACATACCTCAGTATCATACATACCTCAGTATCATACATACCTCAGGATCATACATACCTCAGTATCATACATACCTCAGTATCATACATACCTCAGCATCATACATACCTCAGTATCATACATACCTCAGCATCATACATACTCAGTATCATACATACCTCAGCATCATACATACCTCAGTATCATACATACCTCAGTATCATACATACCTCAGTATCATACATACCTCAGTATCATACATACCTCAGTATCATACATACCTCAGCATCATACATACCTCAGTATCATACATACCTCAGCATCATACATACCTCAGTATCATACATACCTCAGTATCATACATACCTCAGTATCATACATACCTCAGCATCATACATACCTCAGTATCATACATACCTCAGTATCATACATACCTCAGTATCATACATACCTCAGCATCATACCTAGCATCATATGTACTCAGCATCATACATAGTACCATATGTACTCAGCATCACACATACTCAGCATACATACCTCAGCATCACACATACTCAGCATACATACCTCAGCATCACATGTACTCAGCATATATACCTCAGCATCATATGTACTCAGCATCATATATACTCAGCATCATACATACTCAGTACCATATGTACTCAGCATCACACATACTCAGCATACATACCTCAGCATCACATGTACTCAGCATATATACCTCAGCATCATATGTACTCAGCATCATATATACTCAGCATCATACATACTCAGCACCATATGTACTCAGCATCACACATACTCAGCATACCTCAGCATCACACATACTCAGCATACATACCTCAGCATATGTGCTCAGCATCACACATACTCAGCATACCTCAGCATCACACATACTCAGCATACATACCTCAGCATCACACATACTCAGCATACATACCTCAGTATCATATGTACTCAGCATATATACCTCAGCATCATATGTACTCAGCATCATATATACTCAGCATCATACATACTCAGTACCATATGTACTCAGCATCACACATACTCAGCATACATACCTCAGCATCACATGTACTCAGCATATATACCTCAGCATCATATGTACTCAGCATCATATATACTCAGCATCATACATACTCAGCACCATATGTACTCAGCATCACACATACTCAGCATACCTCAGCATCACACATACTCAGCATACATACCTCAGCATATGTGCTCAGCATCACACATACTCAGCATACCTCAGCATCACACATACTCAGCATACATACCTCAGCATCACACATACTCAGCATACATACCTCAGCATCACATGTACTCAGCATATATACCTCAGCATCATATGTACTCAGCATCATATATACTCAGCATCATACATACTCAGTACCATATGTACTCAGCATCACACATACTCAGCATACATACCTCAGCATCACATGTACTCAGCATATATACCTCAGCATCATATGTACTCAGCATCATATATACTCAGCATCATACATACTCAGCACCATATGTACTCAGCATCACACATACTTAGCATACCTCAGCATCACACATACTCAGCATACATACCTCAGCATCACACATACTCAGCATACATACCTCAGCATCACACATACTCAGCATACATACCTCAGCATCACACATACTCAGCATACATACCTCAGCATATGTGCTCAGCATCATACATAATCAGCATCATACATACTCAATATCATACATACCTCGGCCTCATATGTACTCAGTACCATATGTAATTAGCACATGTACTCAGCATCATATGTACCTCAGTATCATACATACTCAGTACCATATGTACTCAGCATCATATGCACTAAGTACCATATGTACTCAGTGCATATGATGCTGAGTACATATGGTACTTAGTGCATATGATGCTGAGTACATATGGTACTGAGTATGTATGATGCTAAGTACCATATGTACTCAGCATCATACATACTCAGTACCATATGTACTCAGCATCATATGCACTAAGTACCATATGTACTCACATCATACATACTCAGTACCATATGTACTCAGCATCATATGTACTCAGCATCATTCTCAGTACCATACATACTCAGCATAATACATACTCAGTACCATACATACTCAGCCTCATATGTACTCAGTACCATACAAACTCAGTATCATATGTACTCAGTACCATATGTACTCAGCATCATACGTACTCGGCACCACACATACCTCTCAATAATCCTGGCAATAGTCTTGGTCCTCTTCTTTAAGTTTTTATCATCAAGTCCATCAATGTTCCAGGTAATGAAACAAAACTTGTCCGGAGGTTTCTCAGTGGCAGCTGAGAGTACGGACACCATCTGAGAGCTGTAATGAAAGAAATACAGTGGACCCTTGGTTTTCGTGATTAATCCGTTCCAGAGAGTCTGCTGAAAACCAAAATTCACGAAAACCGAAACCATTATCTCCATAAGAAAAAATGTAAATCTAATTAATCCATTCCAGACACCCAAAAGTATTATTTATTTATTTATTTATGTATTAACAAAAACTAAGTTTTTAGAGATTAAATATAGATTTACATACAGAAATAAATGACAAATCAATATAAAGCAATAATAACATCACACTTACCTTTATTGAAGACTCTTGTTGGTGTATGGAAGATGGGAGGAGGGGAGAGGGAGAAGTTACTATTGTTTGGAAGGGTAATCCCCTCCCATAAAGACTTTAGGTACTGAATCCTTATCTGGGGTTACTTCCCTTCTTTGTTTTTTAATGGCACTAGGACCAGCTTGAGAGTCACTGGACCCCTATCACTCAAAAAGTTGTTCCAGAGAGCTCTAAAGTTTCTGGCATCTAAGATTTTCCTAAAATAAGACAAGGTATTGTCACTGAACATGTCACAGACACGACCTACAACAGCTTTGTTAGGGCGAGGTTCCTCCACAAATGTTTGAACGTCACTCCACTTTGCACAAATGTCCTTAATCACTGAAGAAGGCACCTTCTCCCCTCTCTTCCTCCTCCTCCTCTGAAGCAATTTCCTCAGCTGTGGTCTGTTGCTGTTGCAGATGAAGCTCTTCCAGCTCTTCAGTGGTTATTTCTTCACTGGTCTTCCACCAACTCTTCCACATCCTGGCCACTCACATCCAACCCCATGGAATTCCCCAATGCCACAATACATTCCACAACCTTCTTTACCAAAGCCTGGCACTAGGAGCTCTCTTTGGGCCCATGGTGGCTTATTTAGCAGTTGCAAGCACAAAAACAATGGATTATTACAAAATGTTTCATATGAATGCGTGGGGTGATGCTCACTTGCTGAGAAACAATGCCACATTGACTCTGAATGCATCTGTGGGAAGCTTTGTGTGCACAGGGACACTGGGACACATTCCGTACGACTGCCGAAATCCAAGGAAAATCACAAAAACCAAGGCTATAAGTTGCCGATAACCAAAATTCATGAAAACAGACACAAAAACCAAGGGTCCACTGTACAGAGTACAGACACCATATGAGAACTGTAATGAAAAAAATACATGGTCTTACAGTAGCAGCTGAGAGTACAGCCACCATCTGAGAATTGTAACATCCTCACTCAGCCTTCAAAGTACAGGCACTGTACTTCCCACCTCCAGAACTGTAACATCCTTACTCATTCTTCAGAGTACAGGTACTCTACTACCCACATTAACCAAGCATCACATACTGAGTGAAAATATAAGAGTTCCTCAGCATCTTACATGTTCATGAGACAGACAGTAAGCAAGTAGTTACTCTGGCATGTACCTTTACCTCTGATGAGTTTCAAGTCTTACTACTCCCAGAGCCCAGCCATGGGCCAGATGTCTGGTCCAGCCAGAGTGCAAGATATTATGTGAGAGGAAGGCAGTACCATCTAGTGTGGTACTCAACTACTGCTTGTACTACCAGTTAAAGTACAAACTGGCTAACAGGTACTTACTCAAATGTAACGACGACTTCTGGTTCATCACCATCATTTAAGATCTTTATACCCCCAGAACGAGCCTCCAGGAATGCATTCACCGACCACTGCAAGTATTAAGAAACTCAAGCAAGATCAACTAACCTGTTAGGGAAAACACCAACAATTACACATTAATAAAATAAAGATTGTCGGTTCTGACGCTACACGATGGTTTACTGCTGTTACTAAGTCGAGTCACCTCTAGGGTAAGCTGGGCAAGGTGTGTCGGGAAACTGGACAAGTTTCCCAATGCTGGTGTTGGTCATACAATGACCCGCTAATGAAACTTCTGATCTTCTGACTGAGGCCTTCCACTGGCTTCCCCATCCACTACATTAAAAATTAAAATTAGACCTCTAGGGGTAAACATTTGTCTACGATAAACAGTTGTCTAGTAGTAAACAAAATAGACTTGATGATAGATATTAAAACAAAAGATAGTCTAGTGCCAGACTCTCTCATAAACTTAAAAACAGGTTGTAACATGTACAATAAAATTTTTATTTCTTTGCAAAGGTTACAATGTGTGATTTACATTTCATACATTATTGTTAAGTCCAAGTAAAGTCACTAACATGCCTGAGCACGTATGGCAGACTAATACTGATGCTGACACACTACTTAAAATTAGACATAGTATATAGAGTGGTCAATTTTAATTACTCATTATTTTAACTTACTAATAAAGTGAGATAAGATAATAAGATAAGATTTTCTTCGGAGTTTTAACCCAGGAAGGTTAGCCACCCAGGATAACCCAAGAAAGTCGATGCATCATAAAGATTGAGGACCCCATTGGGGTCCTCAATCTTGCCCCCAGAATGCGACTCACACCAGTCAACTAACACCCAGGTACCTATTTGCTGCTAGATGAACGTGACAACAGGTGTAAGGAAACACGTTGAAACGTTTCCACCCCGCCGGGAATTGAACCCGGGCCCTTCATGTGTGAAGCAAGAGCTTTAGCCACTAGTCCACCACCAGATTTAAAATAGTGAGGCAGCAAAAAACAAACAACACCATTGCAATTAACAATGTTACAACACATATTAATGTTTTATACTGATCAAGGATTGCTAAATTCTGGCGAGTACATTTTTTTGAGTCATAATTCCAAATTGGTTGAATGATTTAGTGTGTTGGTATGGTTAATTCTGGGAGATGAAATGAGTTTTTAGTATAGCCTTAAATGTACTGGCAAACAGGGGGCCTCTTGCTGGTTTAGTCAATGAATTCCAGATCTTGGTGCCCTTTATGTACACTGTATTTTTGATGGTGGTAGTGATAGTGGTAGAGGGTGGTAGTGATGGTGGTAGAGGGTGGTAGTGATGGTGGGAGAGGGTGGTAGTGATGGTGGTAGAGGGTGGTAGTGGTGGTGGTAGAGTGTGGTAGTGATGGTGGTAGAGGGTGGTAGTGATGGTGGTAGAGGGTGGTAGTGATGGTGGTAGAGGGTGGTAGTGATGGTGGTAGAGGGTGGTAGTGATGGTGGTAGAGGGTGGTAGTGGTGGTGGTAGAGTGTGGTAGTGATGGTGGTAGAGGGTGGTAGTGATGGTGGTAGAGGGTGGTAGTGATGGTGGTAGAGGGTGGTAGTGATGGTGGTAGAGGGTGGTAGTGATGGTGGTAGAGGGTGGTAGTGACGGTGGTAGAGGGTGGTAGTGATGGTGGTAGAGGGTGGTAGTGATGGTGGTAGAGGGTGGTAGTGATGGTGGTAGAGGGTGGTAGTGGTGGTGGTAGAGTGTGGTAGTGATGGTGGTAGAGGGTGGTAGTGATGGTGGTAGAGGGTGGTAGTGATGGTGGTAGAGGGTGGTAGTGATGGTGGTAGAGGGTGGTAGTGATGGTGGTAGAGGGTGGTAGTGATGGTGGTAGAGGGTGGTAGTGATGGTGGTAGAGGGTGGTAGTGATGGTGGTAGAGGGTGGTAGTAATGGTGGTAGAGGGTGGTAGTGATGGTGGTAGAGTGATGGTGGGTGATGGTGGTAGAGGGTGGTAGTGATGGTGGTAGAGGGTGATAGTAGTAGAGGGTGGTAGTGATGGTGGTAGAGGGTGGCAGTGATGTGGTAGAGGGTGGTAGTGATGGTGGTAGAGGGTGGTAGAGGGTGGTAGTGATGGTGGTAGAGGGTGGTAGTAATGTGGTAGAGTGGTAGTGATGGTGGTAGAGGGTGGTAGTAAAGTGGTAGAGGGTGGTAGTGATGGTGGTAGAGGGTGGTAGTGATGGTGGTAGAGGGTAGTAGTAATGTGGTAGAGGGTGGTAGTAATGTGGTAGAGGGTGGTAGTGATGGTGGTAGAGGGTGGTAGTGATGGTGGTAGAGGGAGGTAGTGATGGTGGTAGAGGGTGGTAATAATGTGGTAGAGGGTGGTAGTGATGGTGGTAGAGGGTGGTAGTAATGTGGTAGAGGGTGGTAGTGATGGTGGTAGAAGGTGGTAGTGATGGTGGTAGAGGGTGGTAGAGGGTGGTAGTGGTGGTGGTAGAGGGTAGTAGTGATGGTGGTAGAGGGTGGTAGTGATGGTGGTAGAGGGTGGTAGTGATGGTGGTAGAGGGTGGTAGTGATGGTGGTAGAGGGTGGTAGAGATGGTGGTAGAGGGTGATAGTGATGGTGGTAGAGGGTGGTAGTGATGGTGGTAGAGGGTGGTAGTGATGGTGTTAGAAAGTGATGGTGATAGTGGTAGAGGGTGGTGGTAGAGGGTGGTGGTAGAGGGTGGTAGTGATGGAGGTAGAGGGTGGTAGTGATGGTGGTAGTGATGGTGGTAGAGGGTGGTGGTAGAGGGTGGTGGTAGAGGGTGGTAGTGATGGTGGTAGAGGGTGGTAATGATGGTGGTAGAGGGTGGTAGTGATGGTGGTAGAGGGTGGTAGTGATGGTGGTAGAGGGTGGTAGTGATGGTGGTAGAGTGTGGTAGTGATGGTGGTAGAAGGTGGTAGTGATGGTGGTAGAGGGTGGTAGTGGTGGTGGTAGAGGGTGGTAGTGATGGTGGTAGAGGGTGGTAGTGATGGAGGGTGGTAGTGATGGAGGGTGGTAGTGATGGTGGTAGAGGGTGGGAGTGATGGTGGTAGAGGGTGGTAGTGATGGTGGTAAAGGGTGGTAGTGATGGTGGTAGAGGGTGGTAGTGATGGTGGTAGAGGGTGGTAGTGATGGTGGTAGAGGGTGGTAGTGATGGTGGTAGAGGGTGGTAGTGATGGTGGTAGAGTGTGGTAGTGATGGTGGTAGAAGGTGGTAGTGATGGTGGTAGAGGGTGGTAGTGGTGGTGGTAGAGGGTGGTAGTGATGGTGGTAGAGGGTGGTAGTGATGGTGGTAGAGGGTGGTAGTGATGGTGGTAGAGGGTGGTAGTGATGGTGGTAGAGGGTGGTAGTGATGGTGGTAGAGGGTGGTAGTGATGGTGGTAGAGGGTGGTAGTGATGGTGGTAGAGGGTGGTAGTGATGGTGGTAGAGGGTGGTAGTGATGGTGGTAGAGGGTGGTAGTGATGGTGGTAGAGGGTGGTAGTGATGGTGGTAGAGGGTGGTAGTGATGGTGGTAGAGGGTGGTAGTGATGGTGGTAGAGGGTGGTAGTGATGGTGGTAGAGGGTGGTAGTGATGGTGGTAAAGGGTGGTAGTGATGGTGGTAGAGGGTGGTAGTGATGGTGGTAGAGGGTGGTAGTGATGGTGGTAGAGGGTGGTAGTGATGGTGGTAGAGGGTGGTAGTGATGGTGGTAGAGGGTGGTAGTGATGGTGGTAGTGATGGTGGTAGTGATGGTGGTAGAGGGTGGTAGTGATGGTGGTAGAGGGTGGTAGTGATGGTGGTAGAGGGTGGTAGTGATGGTGGTAGAGGGTGGTAGTGATGGTGGTAGAGGGTGGTAGTGATGGTGGTAGTGATGGTGGTAGAGGGTGGTAGTGATGGTGGTAGAGGGTGGTAGTGATGGTGGTAGAGGGTGGTAGTGATGGTGGTAGAGGGTGGTAGTGATGGTGGTAGAGGGTGGTAGTGATGGTGGTAGAGGGTGGTAGTGATGGTGGTAGAGGGTGGTAGTGATGGTTGTAGAGGGTGGTAGTGATGGTGGTAGAGGGTGGTAGTGATGGTGGTAGAGGGTGGTAGTGATGGTGGTAGAGGGTGGTAGTGATGGTGGTAGAGGGTGGTAGTGATGGTGGTAGATAACCTCTCCCTTCCTCACCATCTTACATACACCAACAAGTCTTCAATAAAGGTAAAAGTGATTTAGTTCATTTAAATTTCATTAATGCTTTATATTTTTTCTCATTGTTTTCCTATAGTTACTCTCAAGAAAGTGGGTGCAGGAGGGAAGAGGAGCGATTGGTGGAATGATGATGTAAAGAGAGTAGTAAGGGAGAAAAAGTTAGCATATGAGAAGTTTTTACAAAGTAGAAGTGATGCAAGGAGGGAAGAGTATATGGAGAAAAAGAGAGAGGTTAGATGAACCTAAGGAAGCCTCCCTTCCTCACCATCTTACATACACCAACAAGTCTTCAATAAAGGTAAAAGTGATTTAAATGTTCATTTAATCATTTCATTAATGCTTTATTTTTTTTTCTCACTGTTTTCTGTATGTAAAACTATAGTTACTCTCTATAAAATGTATTTTTTGTTAATATTTTTGGGTGTCTGGAACGGATTAACTGGATTTACATTATTTCTTATGGGAAGTATTGCTTCAGTTTTCATCGAATTCGGTTTTCATGACTCTCTGGAGCGGATTAAGGACAAAAACTGAGGTTCCACTGTATTTATAGAAAGTTATGTGGGAGGTAGGGTATGGTAGCCCACCTGGCCACCCCATCTACTATGACATTTAAAGTGCCCTAGAGCAATAAAATGCATATACAGTACACTCATTACTTACCTTAAAATATTTGTAGTCTTAATGTAGGGTGAGAGGTAAGCGAGATAAAAATGAATAAACGAGAGGGAGAGAACGAGTAAGATGACAATGTCCCAGAGTACTTATGTAAACAAACCGTCTGGTTATGGTTGATACTCATTCATACAAACACCTTACATTGTGTACAAATTGTCTCCACAGTGGTCCAGTAGAATAAATAAAGACCAACACTTCCATTTTCACATAATTTTTAGAAGGAATGACACTCTGACAAGTTATTATTATTATTACAAATTATTATTATTACAAGTTACAGTGAACCCTCAGTTATCAGCCGTAATGCATTCCAGAAGCTCGGCCTAAAACTAAAATGGCCAAAAACCGAAATAATGTCTCACATAAGAATTAATGTAAATACAATTAATCTATTCCAGTCACTAAAAATATTCACAAAAAAATAATGTTTTATTAATTAATGAATTAAAATAAATACATGAACAATTAAATCAGTATTATATATCTTTATTGATGATCTTCTTGACTTACGGAAGATATGGAGGAAAGAGGGAGTTGTGGTTATTGTTTGGAAGGGAAATCCCCCTCCATAATGACTTCAAGTAAGAAGTCCCTCTCTAGGGTTACTTCCCTTCTTTGTCTTAAATGCCACTAGGACCAGCTTGAGAATCACTGCACACCTGTCGCACAAAATAACTGTCAAGAGTGCTCTGTTTCTGGCGTTTCTAAGATTTCCCTGAAGTGGGACAAAGTTTTGTCACTGAACATGTTGTAGATATAGCTTGTTTCAGCTTGGTCAGAGTGGTATTTCTCTATAATAGCTTGCACCCTTGTCCACATACACAAATCTCTTTAATCTCCAAAAAAGCAATCCTTCACTCCCTCTTCGTCCTCCTCTGAAGCGAGTTCCTCAGCTGCAGTCTGTTGCTGTTCGACTTGAAGCTCTTGCAGCTCTTCAGTGGTTAGCTCTTCCCTGTGGTCCTCCACCAACTCTTCCACATCCTCGCCACTAACCTTCAACCCAATGGACTCCCCCAATGCCAGAATAGAATCCACAACAGGCAGAGGGTCCTCAGGGTCAGTCTCAAACCCTTCAAAAACCCTCTCTTGGACACAACCTGGCCACAATTTTCTCCAAGCAGAGTTCAAAGTCCCAGAAGTCACTCCTTGCCAAGCCTTACCTATAAGTCTTATGCAATGGAGGATATTGAAGTGATTCCTCCAAAACTCTCTCGGGGTAATTTGTGTCCGAGGTCACTTCAAAGCACCTTTGAAACACTGCTTTGGTATAGAGTTTTTTGAAGTTAGAAATGACCTGCTGGTCCATGGGCTGGAGGAAAGGAGTGGTGTTAGGAGGCAAGAACTTCACTGTTATAAACCTGAAGTCCCTAAACAACTGGTCTTCCAAGTCTGGAGGATGAGCAGGAGCACTGTCCAGTACCAGGAGGCACATGAGCGGCAATTTATTTTCCAGGAGGTATTTTTTCAAACTTGGGCCAAACACATCATTGACCCACTCTTTGAAAATGTGGCTTGTGACCCATGCCTTATTGTTAGCTTTCCACATCACACACAATTTACTCTTGAAGACATCATTTTTCTTGAACACACTGGGATTTTCAGAGCGATACACCAGCAAAGGCTTCACTCTGAAATCCCCACTAGCATTAGCACAGAACAAAAGAGTTAG